>NW_006780523.1:574086-592672 GCF_000442215.2 Lipotes vexillifer
AAAAAAAAAAAAGCTATCAGCAACCAAGTTAGTTGGTTTCTTGACCCACTAGGTGGGACATTGAAATAGAACAATTTGGTAATTGTGGGTTAGTAAGGTAGAAAAATAATGGAGGAAATGTTTAAGAGTAATCCTGTATCTTTAACAGCAAAACAACAAAATAACAATATATTTGAACGTTTGTTAATATATAGTTTTGTTGCTAAAAACTTAGTTTTGTACTTAAAGTTTTATACTTACTTAAAACTTACCAACATATAAGTAACTTGAGTAAATCTATTAACTAGCTAATATTAAGTCCCACTATTAGGTTGACATCTCAATGTTGTGGGGTTTTCAGGTGGCTGTCAGTGCAACCCTGGGTGAGTTGGCACCAAAGTCTCTACAAACTTGTTTTGTGAGGACCTGGATCCCAAAATACAGAAGAGTATCAAATGTCTAAGAGGCTCATATTAGGCATAATCCCAAAATAAGTACCACCTGAATTGTTTGAGAGAAGAGCCTAAGGCACATATTTTTGGGATGATGTGTGTGGAGGATTATTTTAATTGTGATTCATGAAGAGAGAGCTATTACCATTCACTTAGGAAAACCAAGAAATTCATGTTGAAAAAAATTGAAAACTTATAGTTTGCTCTGGAAGGAGGCAGGCAGACAGCAATTGTATAATAACCAATAGCTTTACCAATGATCAAAGTTAATCCATCAGTAAGGGAAAAACAAAAACCAAAACAAAATGAAGAGATAATCTAAAATTCTAAAGGATAAACTTATCAGGTATTTTCAAGGACACTTAGGATGAAAAAAATTTTTTCACAGAAAGATTTAAAAAGAAGTTTCACAAATGATAAACATATGGCAAAAAGGCTCAATATTGTAAAGTTGTTAATATTTCATGAATTAACTTATGGTCATTTTAGAATTAAAAGTCCTAATATAGCCTAACGTAATTTTTGTAAGTTTAATTAAGTGAGGTAATGGTAATCTCCAAAAATAAATTGGTGGCATATGACATAGAAGCAATAGATAAGTAGAATAGGAAAAGCAATTGAATAATGGTTACTCTACTATAACGCTATAATAATTTAGACAGTTTGCTGCTGGATCAGTCATTGGTCATTGCAACTTATTTGAGAGGTAGCTGTAGCACAAAGTCAATATCTGTCAGAAAACCACACATAAATCCTCAATTTAAAACATATGCCTGAATTCAGCCCACATGGGTTAAAATTTAAATTTCATAATTTTCAAACATTTCAGACATTAATTCATGAAGAAATCTGACTTAGACATCTGTGATGTACTTAGTTTTTATACTGTGATGAAACATGAAAAAATAAATTTATACAATATTTCCCATTGTTAATAAAATTCTCAAATACCTTAGAGTTTGTGTGTATGTGTGTGTATGTATGTATATATTAGGATTTCTTTTGAGCATACAGAAAGGTATCGAGGAAATACACTAAACAATTTGCATTGCTTATAAAAGGACTGGAGAAATATATAGGGTGTGATGGGAGATCATTGCACTTTCTTTATGTCTTTACATTATTTACTATTTCAAAATGAGCAAATAGGGCTTCCCTGGTGGCGCAGTGGTTGAGAGTCTGTCTGCCGATGCAGGGGACGCGGGTTCGTGCCCCGGTCCAGGAAGATCCCACATGCCGCGGAGCGGCTGGGCCAGTGAGCCGTGGCCGCTGAGCTTGCGCGTCCGGAGCCTGTGCTCCGCAATGGGAGAAGAGCAAATATTTCTCTTTAATTAAGATACAATTTAAAAAGAAAATGCAATGTGGTTAAAAATGAAAGGAAACTTTGCTTAATTCTATAACTGACAAGCAGTACACTTTGTGCTTTTAAGTGGATTACCTTGTTCAGTCTTTACACACATACAAAAATATAGTCTAGCTGTTAGTTCTACATTATAGACTGGTCAAAGTGACTAAAGAGATTGATACATGAGAAAATTATCACTGAAAGAGCTTACAGTGTTCAGGTCCATCCTTAAAAATTAAATATAAATAAATATAAAATAGATAAAAACATTTTCACTGCTGACTTTTGAAATGTTATTTAGAATCTATGAATTTTTACTAAAGTTAATCACATTGTCAACTTACAATTTTGGAAAGTAACTTACAGTCATCCTCAATTTACAAAAAAAAAGGCAATAAAAAATCTTGTTTTTCTCTGTATATTTAAATACATACAGGCATATGTATTTTTAAGAGAACCATCAGGAAATATACCACATTGTTAATACTTCTTACTATAGGAGATATGAGGCAGAGAAAGTTGGTGTGGGTGAGAAGGATTGCTAATTTTTATTATATATCCTTAGCTAGTTCCATTTGAAATAGTGAAAAGGAGCTATTTTATTATTTAAAATAGTCAATAGAGATAGAGATAAAAATGAAAGGTTCTACAGGCAAATCATTTCATAAGAAAATTTTAAGTCACTTACCTTCTAGAAACTATAAGTTTTCTCTTCTGTAAACCAAAGATATTAACCATACTTAATATTAAATTTGGACAAAAGTAGCAGCACTGATGATGATTATTAAGATTTACAGACTACTTACACGGCAGGCTGACTGCTTGGTGTGTATTTGTGGATAATCTCACTTGAACCTTGTAAAAGTTCTATGATACAGATGATATTATTAATTCTGATGATTCAGTTCCTCTTGGAAATTCAGGAGATAAAAACAAGCTATTAAATTACCACATTTGCTTCAAAGCCAAAATACACATATAATTATGTTCTCTTGATATCCTCTTTAGAAGCCAATTATCTATATATCAGGATGTGATTATCTAGACTAATCCTTCGTATTAGCTATGCTTAATCACCCCTATTCCATTAATTGTCATTTTATGCCTCAAGGTCTCAGATGAAACTGGAGTTCAAGAAACTTGAAACTCAGTTCAAGGAACTGCCACAGGTAAACACTGTGTATTGGCTGCCATGTGACTCTGAACTGACCACGTGAAGACCAGAATTTCGGAATAGAGATGAAGATCCCAGGTCTAGAGAACATGGGGAAAGGAGTGGTTAGGAAGACCCAGTCTCTAAAGCATGAATACAGTCTGAGTTGCTCTGTACTATGGTACATGTAATTTGCTGATTATAGTAATGCAGTAAACAGTTGGGGCAGCACTTAACATTTAGTAAATCCAAGAAAATGCAGTAAAGAATGATGACCTTCACTAAGATAATTTGGGAGAAGAAATGGTTTTATTGAGATATAATTTACATGCCACAAAATTCACCCATTTTAATGGTGTATAATTTAAAGATTCTTAATACATTTACAGAGCTGGGCAACTATCACCACAAGCTAAGGCAACTACTAATCTACATTTTTTCCTTTATGGATTTGGAGTTTCTGGACATTTCATATAAATGCAGTGATACAACATGTGGCCTTTCTGTCTGGTTTTCATCTAACATAATGTTTTTGAGTTTAATCCACTGGCAGCATATACGGATACTTCATTCCTTTTTATTACCAAATAATATTCCAGTGTATGGCTATATCACATTTTGTTCATCCATTCACCGCATTGCGTGGACACATGCTTTCACTTTTTGAGGCAAATACCTAGGAGTGGAATTATATGCCAAGTTAATGCTAAATGAACGTTTACCATTTGAAGAAGTTGCTATACCACTTTCCAAAGTGGTTGCATCATGTTTCATTCCAACAGCCATGTGTGAGAGTTTCAGTTTCTTTACATCCTTTTTAACACTTGTTATCATCTGACTTTTATATGTAATATTTTGCTAGGTCTGAAGTGGTATCTTATTGTGGTTTTGATTAGCATTTCCCTAACGACTAATGATTTTGAGTGTCACTTCATGTACTGCAGGCCATTCCTATGTTCTGTTTGTTAAAATATCTATTTACAATTTTGCCTGTTTTTAATGGGATTATTTGCCTTCTAATATATTCTGGGTACAAGTTCTTTATTTAATACATCATTTAAAAATACATTCTCCCATTGTATGAATTGTGTTTTCACTTTACTAATGAAGTCATTTGAAGTACAAATGTTTTTTAATCGTGATGAAGTAAAATATACATTTTTTTTAAATCTCTTGTGCTTTTGTGTCATAGCTAAGAAATATTTGTCTAACTCAAGGTTTAAAAATTTACCATTAGCTTTTTTCTAAGAGTTTTGTAATTTTAAGCTCTTAATTTACATCTATGATCCATTTTGAGTTAATTTTTAGGTTTGGTTTGAGGCAAGAGTCCACATTAATCCTCTTATATGTGGTTATCTAGTTTTCTCAGAAGAACTTATTGAAAAGATTATTCTCTCCCAATTGAAAGGTCTTGGTGCTCTTGTCAAAAATCAAATAACCATAGATATATGGTTTTACATCTGGACTCTAGGTTCTATGCCATTGATCTGTATGTCTATCGTTTTCCCAATACAACACTGTCTTGATTACTAGAGCTTTGTAGTAAGTTTTAAAATCGGTCAGTGTAAGTTTTCCAATGTTATTCTTCTTTTAAATATTGTTCTGGACAGAAAAATAGATCAATGGAACAGGATAGAAAGCCCAGAGATAAACCCATGCACATATGGTCACCTTATCTTTGATAAAAGAGGCAGGAATGTACAGTGGAGAAAGGACAGCTTCTTTAATAAGTGGTGCTGGGAAAACTGGACAGGTACCTGTAAAAGTATGAGATTAGAACACTCACTAACACCATACACAAAAATAAGCTCAAAATGGATTAAAGACCTAAATGTAAGGCCAGAAACTATCAAATTCTTAGAGGAAAACATAGGCAGAACACTATGACATAAATCACAGCAAGATCCTTTTTGACCCACCTCCTAGAGAAATGGAAATAAAAACAAAAATAAACAAATGGGACCTAATGAAACTTAAAAGCTTTTGCTTTTCCTTTGCAGAGCAAAGGAAACCATAAACAAGACCAAAAGACAACCCTCAGAATGGGAGAAAGTATTTTCAAATGAAGCAACTGACAAAGGATTAATCTCAGCTCATGCATCTCAATAACAAAAAAACAAACAACCCAATCCAAAAATGGGCAGAAGACCTAAATAGACATTTCTCCAAAGAAGATATACAGACTGCCAACAAACACATGAAAGAATGCTCAACATCATTAATCATTAGAGAAATGCAAATCAAAACTACAATGAGATATCATCTCACACCAGTCAGAATGGCCATCATCAAAAAATCTAGAAACAATAAATGCTGGAGAGGGTGTGGAGAAAAGGGAACACTCTTGCACTGCTGGTGGGAATGTGAATTGGTTCAGCCACTATGGAGAACAGTATGGAGGTTCCTTAAAAAACTACAAATAGAACTACCATATGACCCAGCAATCCCACTACTAGGTATATACCCTGAGGAAACCAGAATTCAGAAAGAGTCATGTACCAAAATGTTCATTGCAGCTCTATTTACAATAGCCCGGAGATGGAAACAACCTAAGTGCCCGTCGTCGGATGAATGGATAAAGAAGATGTGGCACATATATACAATGGAATATTACTCAGCCATAAAAAGAAACGAAATTGAGCTATTTGTAATGAGGTGGATAGATCTAGAGTCTGTCATACAGAGTGAAGTAAGTCAGAAAGAGAAGGACAAATACCGTATGCTAACACATATATATGGAATCTAAGAAAAAAAAAATGTCATGAAGAACCTAGGGGTAAGACGGGAATAAAGACACAGACCTACTAAAGAATGGACTTGAGGATATGGGGAGGGGGAAGGGTAAGCTGTGACAAAGTGAGAGAGTGGCATGGACATATATACAGTACCAAACGTAAAATAAATAGCTAGTGGGAAGCAGCCGCATAGCACAGGGAGATCAGCTCGGTGTTTTGTGACCACCTAGAGGGGTGGGGTAGGGAGGGTGGGAGGGAGGGAGACGCAAGAGGGAAGAGATATGGGAACATATGTACATGTGTAACTGATTCACTTTGTTATACAGCAGAAACTAGCACACCATTGTAAAGCAATTATACTCCAATAAAGGTGTTAAATAAATAAATAAATAAACATACCTTTTGACTTCTAAAAAAATATTGTTTTGGCTCTATAGATCCTTTGTGTTGCCATATGAATTTTAGAATGAGCTTGTCAGTAGCTGTGAAAAAGACAGCTGGGCTTTTAATAGGGTTGTGTTGAATCTATAGATCAATTAGAGAGTATTGCCATCTTAACATTATTGATTCTTCCAATTAATGAGATGTTCCTCCATTTATTTAGATGTCCTTTAATTTCTTTCAGCGATGTCTTATAGTTTTCATTGTACAAGGTGTGGACTTTTTTGTTAAACATATTCTTCAGTATTTTATTCTCTTTGATGATATTGTGAATGGAATTTCTTCATTTTCATTTTGTTTTTTGTTTTTTTGGCCACGCTACAACACTTGTGGGATCTTTGCTCTCGAGCCAGAGATGGAACCCAGGCCCTAGGCAGTGAAATTGTGGAGTCCTAGCCACTGAACCACCAGGGAATTCCCTTCATTTTCTTTTTGGACTGTTAATTGCTAGCATTTACACATACTATGACGTTTGCATGGTGACCTTGGGTGCTGAGACCTTGCTGAGCTTGTTTATTAGTTCTTGGTTTTTGTGTGTGTGGATTCCCTAGGATTTTCTACATACAGGGTCATGTTTTCTGCAAATAAAGACAGTTTTAATATTTCTTTTCAAGTCTGGATTTTGTTTCATCTCTTTTACTTACTTAACTGCACTGGCTAAAACTACCAGTACAATGTTAAATAAAATTGGTAAAGGGTAAATATCTTTCATTTGTTCCCGATCTCAAGTGGAAGGCATATAGTCTTTCACCATTATACACCATGTTTTTAGTGGTGTTTTCTTGTGAATGCCAATCCCTACTATACATGATCTTGCTCACCTTCTATCAGTAGACTTCTGTAGCTTGTTACTCACTGAATGCTAGCCTGATCTTCTCTGTTTCCCTGGTACAAGCTAAATCTTAGGTAGGCGAGATATTAGGTTCTTGTGGGCAGACCTTTCTCAGCAATGTTGTCCCTCCCCCACCTGTAGGAAACCTCTAATGATCTGAGCCCAGATCATTGTTTTATCTCTCCCCCCAGGAGTAAAGAATATTTTACTTTCCTGTACACCCAGTTTCAGGTGTAAATAAACGACTTATTTATGGTCGTTAAGTTACAACATAAACTATGATCCCTGACACTCACTCAGTAAGAAAAACATGACTTTTTAATTACATTTTTAATGAGGAGTTAACTTTTATTTTAATATAAAACATGCAATGGAAATATATCATATCCTGATAACTTGTTTATATACCAATGTAATAATTTTTATGTATTTATAACAGTTTATGCATAGGTTTGCCTACAATACCAAGTAGATATGTTAATTGTGGTTTCTGCTACTCTAAACAATTTTAATAAAATTTGCTATTTTTCTAATGAAAAAAGACTTCCAAGCCTATATTACATGATAATTTCATGTTAATTTTAGAAGCTAAATAGCTGTCATGTATTGATCTCTGCAGTCCCCATAGTAACCATGAGATATTAATCTCTTTAATATTAAAATCTCAGCCAAACTACTGCACATTGTGCAAAGTAAATACAAAAGATATGATTTTATTGAAATAATTTATTAAGAAGGAAATTCTCCCTAAGCATTTTTAGGATTTTTGGTTAGAATTATAGTCACAGTAATATGGAGTAATTTATTAGAATAATAAGTTTAAAGAACCATATAAACTCAAAATTACCAGTCAGTATTTTTAAAAAAGGAAAATTATCTATAATGTTCTTCAAGAATATTTATATACTTAAAAAGGCCTTCATAGAAGCTAATAATCTCAAATATTTTTGAGTTTGCAGATTGTTATTCATTGACATTGTAAGAGTAGTAAATAGAAAATTAAATGTCAAAAGGTTTTCTCTAGAGATCTTTTATATCTTCCTCATTACTGAAAAGAACATATTATATTTATTAATGGGATTATGGGGAAATATCTCAATGTGAAATAATTATGTGACATCAGGCATTACTCAGTGCTCTTGGATTCTTTCAGCATCAGTTTTCACTAATATAAAATTGGGAGATAAATAAATGTGCTGTTAAATAACTTAAACTTGTATATATAAGGCAGATAGTGGTGTTTAAAATTATAAATAGATATAAATGTTTACTTAGTTAACTTGAGGTCATTTTATAAAATAAAATAATTATTATTCCATTTGTCTATATGTCTATTCGTTTTAAATATCATGCTTTCTTGTTTATTGTAGGTTTTAATAACCATGCTTTCTTGTTTATTGTAGATTTGAAATAAATCTTGAAATTGGGAAGTGTGTTCTTCATCAGTATTGTATAGGCTACTCAATGTTTAAAATGAGTTTGTCAATATCTACAAAATAGCCTGCTGAAATTTTCATCGGAATTGCACAGGATCTTTAGATCAATTTAAGAAGAATTGACATACTAATAATACTGTGGTTTTCAATCATTAAAAGGGAATATACCTCAGGCTTCCCTGGTGGCTCAGTGGTTGGGAGTCTGCCTGCCGATGCAGGGAACACGGGTTCGTG
This sequence comes from Lipotes vexillifer, assembly GCF_000442215.2. Lineage (NCBI taxonomy): Eukaryota > Metazoa > Chordata > Mammalia > Artiodactyla > Lipotidae > Lipotes > Lipotes vexillifer. Next base: position 582,694 of record NW_006780523.1, read on the forward strand.
CTCTGGTCCGGGAGGATCCCACATGCCGCGGAGCGGCTGGGCCCGTGAGCCATGGCTACTGAGCCTGTGCATCCAGAGCCTGTGATCCACAACGGGAGAGGCCACAACAGTGAGACCTGCATACCGCAAAAAGAAAAAAAAAAAGGGAATATATCTCAATTAATATTTTTTTCATTGCTTTCAAGAGTGTTTCATATTTTTTTCCACAGAGATTTGTAAATATTTTATTGGATTTATACTTGCGGATATTTTCTCTTTTTTGGTGTATTGTAAATGGTATTGTTTCTTTCATATTCAAGTTATTTATTACTGGTATATAGAAAAATCAACTGAATTTTGTTTACTGACTTTGAACTTTGCTTCATGTTATCTCTAACAGAACAATGGGCTCCATTTCTTCTTGAACTTCCCAAATCATGGCACTGAATCATCTGAATACTGAATTTCAGTGATTCACCTGGATCACCAAGAAGGGACACCACCACCGATGAACAACTAGGTTCAAGCTTCCTGCGCTGTGCCCAAAAGGCCAGCAGGGGGCGCTCGAACCTGCTATTTCTGGCCGGCGTGGAGCGCATGCGTGGTCGGAGCGCATGCATGGTCCTTCCACAATGTTGGCGTCTAGTCCACAGCGAGTGTGACGAGAAGTTAGTTTTCTTAGGACCAAGGAGGCGCCCTCGCACCTGCAAGACAACTTGTTGCCCCATCCATAGGAAGGAGTAAGCTTCCTGTTACGGCTGCAACTGCTAAGAAGCCAGCCTTGCTGCGGTTTCTCCCAGACGTTTTTCAGATAGTGAGTATTTTCTAGAATGTTTCCAGATGCTTTAGTCTTTACTTTCTCATATAATACTTTACCAGGAATTAATTTGCACAGTTAACCATTCACTGAAGGATTTTTTTTTTCTTTTTGCGGTACGCGGGCCTCTCACTGCTGTGGCCTCTCCCGCCGCGGAGCACAGGCCCCGGACGCGCAGGCTCAGCGGCCATGGCTCACAGGCCCAGCCGCTCCGCGGCTTGTGGGATCCTCCCGGACCGGGGTGCGAACCCGTGTTCCCTGCATCGGCAGGCGGACTCCCAACCGCTGTGCCACGAGGGAAGCCCCACTGAAGGGTTTTAAGGGTCAAATTCATAGCATCCTCTGTCATTTTTTACGGATTCAGGATTGTTTCTGGGGAGAAATCCCGATACAGTTTCAGACAGAGGGAAACACATAGAGACGGGAAATTAATATTAAAAAATTGGGGTCAGCCAGCCTTCTTTGGAGCCATAGCATAGCCTGAGACAAAGGAAAAAATGTGTCACCCCAATGCGTGCATTCACTCATTTGTATTATTAATTTTTCTACGAGGGACTCAAGCGAGAGCAGCTCTGTGCTTTACCCCCACTGTGTACCCAAGGCCACCCCCAGTGTTACTTTGTTGAGCATTTCTCCACTCAGAAAGTTGCAGCTCACATTGTCATTGATGCAAGGCCACCTTCATGAGTAGAGCACTGCAGGTAGTGTGGCTGAACATGGTAGCCCTGGTCTTTAAAAAAAATTAGAGGTATAAATTACATACCATAAAATTCACTGGTTTCATGTAGTACAATTCAGTGAGTTTTAGTCAGTTTAGAGGTGTACGCCCATCACCACAACCAAATTTACAGCATTGCCTTCAACTCAGAAAGAAACCTAATGCTCAGTTGTATCCCCTCTGGTAACACTTTATTCACTTGGCCTCCAAGGCACTTATTTTCTCTTAGTCTTCTGCTTAAGTCACTGGCTTTTCCTTCTCAGTCTCTTTCACTGGATTCTCTCTTCCTTGTTGTCATAAGGTTGGAATACCTTTGGGTTCAGCTCTGGGATCCCACCTCTTTTCTCTCTCCATACTCACCCTGAATGAATGTTTCCAGTCTCATGGCTTTAAATACCATCTGCATGCTAATGACACTTAATTTTATATTTCCAGCTTAAGCTTTCCTCCTGAGCTCCAGAGGACACACTTGCCTATTCAGCATGTCTATGTGCATGGCTAACAAACAGTCATATTAAGTTTAGCTCATCTCCTAACCAGCCCCACATTCTCCTTGAACTGGAGACCTCTCTATCTCAAATACTGGACATTCTATCCATTAGTAAAACCTGTAGGCACTCCTCTTAAAAATATATACAAAATAATTGTTTTAACTGGTAAGTCAGATAAGTACTTTGCAGCACCAAACCTGCAGTGGCTCCCTTATTGAACTAGGATTAAAAACCAGTCAGTGCAGTGGCTTACAGAGCCCTGTTTAACGAGCTTCCCTTTATTTTCCTGAACTTCATCCCTAAGGACTCTCCCAGTGTGCACTCCAGCCACGTTGGCCTTGATGTTAGAGCCAAGCAGCCGCTCTCCTCAGGGCATTTGCAAAGGATGTTCCTTAGGTGTGCTCTTCTATGCTGGCTCATGTTATTCCTCTCTCACATCCTTCACGTGTTCTAGATATTTGCTCAGAAATCACCTTCTCATTGAGACTATAGAGGAGGACAAATAAGTTTTTCTCTGCCCATCTGAGTTCTTGGTGGAGACCCAAGTCATAAAAGACAGATTAACAAGAGAAAAACAAGCAAGTTTATTAACATGTATACCTCCTGTATACATGGGAGATACTCAGGGAGAGTAACTCAGAGGTGCTTAGAATTCAGACTTAAATACCATCTTAATAGGGAAGGCGGAGATGGTATGTAGGCCTCTTAGGGGAGAGTAAATAATTTTTAAGAGAGGTGAAGGGACCGTTAGAAGAATAGATGGGAGGTATGATGGTTTGTGAGAACGTGTGTCTGGCTGTAGTGTTGACTTCTAGCCTCCTATCCTGTGATAAAAGTCAGTCTTACCTGGTTGACGAAACTCCGAGGGAGAGGGTCTATGACAGTTGAGTTCCTTTTGGAGGATCTGTCAATAGGCAGATAAGGGGAGTTCAGAAAAAGCCTCTTCCTAAAGTTGCTATTGTTTTCAAAAGCCTACAGCTCAAAATAATCAAAATATCAAAGTGACATAGTTTGGAGTGGCATATTCTCTTACCCTTCAAGACTTCCCTTGATCACTTTCCTTCATTTTACAATCAGTCCCCATACTAGAACTCCACATCCCCTTTAACGTGGATGCGTATTTTTTTCCCTTGACCTTTATCGCTTTCTAATGGTAGATAATTTACTTATATCTGTGCCACCTCCAGCCTCCTAGAATGCAAGTTTTCTGAGGACAAGTATTCTTGGTTCTTTTGTTTAATGATGGCATGTAATTGGCACCAACAAATATTTGTTGAATGAATACCAAGTGGCAGGGTGTAGCTATCATAATTAAAACAATTGAGTATCTGGTTCAAGAAGTGACTGAAGGGGAGGGGGAACTGGAGGAAGACAGTCAAAAGGTACAAACTTCCAGTTATAAGATAAATAAGTACTAGGGCTGTAATGTACAATATGATCAGTATAATTAGCACTGCTGTACATTATATATGAAAGTTGTTCAGAGGGTAAATCCTAAGGGTCCTCAACACAAGGAAAATTTTTTTTTCTATTTCTTTAATTTTGTATGTATATAACATGATGGGTGTTCACTAAACTTATTGCAGTAGTCATTTCATGATATATGTAAGTCAAATCAGTATGCTGTACACCTTAAACTTATACAGTGTTGTATGTCAATTATATCTTTTTTTTTTGCGGTATGCGGGCCTCTCACTGTTGTGACCTCTCCCTTTGCGGAGCACAGGCTCCGGACGCACAGGCTCAGCGGCCATGGCTCACGGGCCCAGCCGCTCCGCGGCATGTGGGATCTTCCCGGACTGGGGCACAAACCCGTGTCCGCTGCATCAGCAAGTGGATTCTCAACCACTGCGCCACCAGGGAAGCCCTGTCAATTACATCTTAATGAAACTGGATGAAAAAGAAGTGACTGAAGGATAAATATAACAAAATTGAAAGCTCAAATATTACAAAGCCCAGTTTCATATTAGTGTGCGCACACACACACAAGTAAAGTTAAAAAATCTCACATTTGTAGTATTTACCCAAATAAATTCCATATGGGTTAAAGAGATAGAGTATAAAATATGAGCCATAAAATCCCATTGATCCCAAGAAGGACATACAATATCTCTTGTTAAGGAAGGAAAGCAAGTTGCAGAAAAATGTTCTTATAGAATGAGCTCATACTTGCACAAACAAAAATGAGGTGGGTTAGAAAAGCCTTACATGTGTACATACGAGTTAGTAGATGGTTGTGTGAGCAAGGAAAACAGTGTGGACAGATGAATACAGGGATTTTGGTAATGGCTGAGGCTGGGTATAGGAATTGATTACTAATATTTTTCCTTTATATAGTTGTGAATTGTTTCAAATATTAGAATAAGCAAGTAGTGTCTTTTAATTAAAATTTCATGCATTTAAAAAAATTAAACTTAGCTTCTACCACATTAAACAAATTAAAGTCTTCAAGTCTCAAGCTTCCCAGTCTGTAAAAAGGGATAATTTCTGGCCTTATGACTAATAATGACAATTAAGATGACAATTGTTAACATTTACCAAGTTCTCAGTGACATTTCAGGCACTGTGCTAAGAGCTTTTATGTGGTTCTGCTCATTTAATCTGCATAATAAACATCATGACAGATAATGTTATTACTTCTGCCTCAATGATCTGTTAAGAGGATTAAATAAGAGCCAACACACATGAAAATACTGCTATAAACTGAACACAATCTAGACATAATTTTAATATGCAGTAACACATCTAACAAAACAAATTTATTGATAGTAGTTTGTTTAGTCCTTGAGAACTAATATACTTGGCTCTTAGCTTATGAGCACTGTGAACAATCCAACCCATTAGCTAAGCTTAATCACCACTACAGTGTCACCATGTTGTTCAGTATGGTAGCCACTAGCCACATGTGTCTACCAGCACTTAAAACGTGGCCAGTCCAAGCGGAGATATGATGTTAAGTGTAAAAACACAAACCAGATTTTAATCGCTTTGTGTGAAAAAATAAAGGAAAATATTTCATTGATATGCTTTTTATATTGATTACCCATTGAAATTATATTTTGGATGTATCCAGGTAAATAAAAATAGATTACTAAGGTTGTTTCAACCTGCTCCTTTTGTACTTTTGTGACGAAAGAATCAGAAGAACAGCTTCAGGGCTAACAGCACATTTTGTCTTCTGTAAGAAACTTGCTTGCTTGCTTGGGGCGGGAAGAACCGGGTTCCTGATTGGCTGATTCAAAATTAAACAGCTCCCTCCCGCCCTGGGGACTTCCCGCCCTGTGAAGGGTATAAAAGCCTTGCCCGACTGTTAGTCGGGGTCTCACTCACTTCTCTCCGAGTGGGACCCTGTCCGGACAGTTTGTGTAAGCTTCTATACTTGTACTTGTATAAATCCTTTGCTAATCTTTCTACTTGGTGTTGGTGATTCTCGGGTGTCCTTGGTTGGGATACGGGTCGCATTTACCGGGGAACTCGACTCCAGGCGTGTGGCTCCCGGACCGCAACACTTTTAAAATGTGGCTGCTAGAAAATTTAAAATTATGTATGTGTCTCTACATGTTTCTATTAGACAGTGACACTTTATACAGAATTGTTCCTAGTGAGATTGGTTTTCATGTGGTTACTAGAACATTCCTTGATCAGTTGGCACCTAAATCCTCGCAAAGCATACTTACCTGAGACCCTTCTTAGAACACAGTTGAAACAATCTGGAGTAAAGGAAATGGTTGGGGTGGTGGGATGAGAAATGTGGTATAAACCCTAAAGCAAGGAGATCGAAAAAATTTTCAGTTTCAGAACTCATAGACAGCATTTACTGAATGTGATGATCCAGTATGTTTCTTGGCTACGTGTCTAAGACATAGGTAACATTAACAATATAGAACATTCAGTAGCATTCATTGAAAAACAATGAGAACTACTAGCAAGCCATTTCTTAAAGTTGGACAGAAAAATTAAAAATATACACTTAAATCTATAGTTTTCTTATATACCAGCAGTAATCAACTAGAATACACAAAGGGGAAAAACTCCACTCAAAATAAATTTGTCATTAAGATTTCAGTGACAATATTGAAAAAATCAAAACTTTACAAAAAAATTAAAAAGATATTTTGAGTCAGTGGATGAGCATTTTCAATACCAGACAGTAAATTCTGAATCAAGGTACTATATAAGGTATTGTTACCAGGGGCTGGGAATGGGGAAAATAGGGAATTTCTGTTCAAAAGGTATAGATTTTCAGTTATGCAACATGAATAAGTTTTAGAGATCGGCTGTACAACACTGTGCCTATAATTAACAGTATTGTGTACATAAACATTTAAGAGGGTAAATCTCATGTTGTGTGCTTATCACAAAGTTAAAAAAAATGTTGACTAAAGAATTCAGAGATATCATTGAAACAGAACTGGTAGTTACAATGGAATAAGGGAAATACTAGATTTGTGGGGAAAAGGCCAGAAAATATTCTTCTCTTCACATACTCAAATGCATTCCTCATAGGTTAATCAATTGAATGTTAAAACATGAAAGAGTATTTTCCAAGGGGGAGGGAGAAAAGGATGGAGAAGAAATAAGGGAAGGAGAGAGAAGAGGAGAAGGGAAGGGAAGGAGGGGAGGGGAGAGGAGGAAGGAAGGAAGAAAGGGGAGTGAAGAGGAGAGAGAAGGAGGGAAGGAAGGTTCACGAAAGAGGAGGAAAGGAGCGTGAAAAGGCAGGAGAGGGGAGAAGGGGGGAAGGGAGGAGAGGACTTGAGAAGAGAGGGAGAGAGGAGGGAAGGGGAGGGAAGAGGAGAGAGAAGGAAGGAAGAGAGGGAGGGAAGGAGGAGGGGAGAGCAGGGGAGAGAAGAGAGGAGAGGATGGAAGGAAGGGAGACAGAAAGGAGGAGGACATTAGGAGAGGAGGGGAGGGGCTGGAGGAGGAGCGGGGAAATAACCATAAGATGAGGCATTTGTCCCATGTTTGCTGAAGTATCAGACTTTGCATGAAGCGCTTTGACCAGGATGATCTCATCTGATGCTCACTGAATACACCTGAACACTGGGCACTACACTCTAATGTACATGTGGATAAGCGGATTCTGTTATTACGTCTAATTTAATTTTCATTGTGAGGACAAGGTGAGCCAACAAGTGTGAAAACAGTTCTGTAAATTGGGAACTGACCTAAAAAAGTGAGGGATGATTATAGTGTTGTTTTGGGGTCTAACTAACCACTTTACATCCATGTTTTCTCTCTAGGAGCCCACCTGCCAGGCTCTGAGCACCAGAGATGAGCCCCTTACAGGCTCCATTTCACCCCCAGGGTCTAGTGACAATTCTTTTCACCAACAGGTCACTAGTATATTGGGGTCTCCCGCTGCTGCCCTGAGTACCTGGGGGGCCAGGGGCCACCACCATCCCCCCCCAAGTGCCCATCCCGTGGGGGCAGGTCCCTATCATGTCAACCAAGGAGCTGCAAAACCAGGTGCACAGAAAGGGGGCAGTGCTGGGGGCTGGGGACCCCCCGGAGCAGGGCTGCTGCCTTACTTGCCAGGTTGGCCACGTCCAGACCCTCCTGTTTGTGAAGAGATGGCTTTTCTCCAGGATCAGGCCTCCAAATGCCTCCCACGGAAAGGATAAACTTACCCCCCTGAAAATTCAAGAACATCAAGTGAAACTCCCTGAGAACTCAAAAGATGGTCCGGCAAGGTGGGCCGACAGAAGACTCAGCAAAGAGCGTGGAGAGCAGCCGTTCACAACAGGAAGAAAGGATGTGAAACCCCAGTGAGAAGCCGGCTCAGATGTGTCCAGAACAAGAATGAAGACACCCTCGAACTTGCACGAGGGCTTGAAAGGAGGGAACAAACACACGTGGCCCCGCTGCCTGGCGTGGGTCCAGGCAGCCCAGCGCCCACGGCTCTCAACTGGAATTTTGCTCTTGGAGGCAGGACATTCCAAATGATTTATGTGCCAAACGGTATTAAACCCTGCCTGCCACAATAAGGTGGTGAGAAGATTCATGAAACTGGCCACAAAAGCAAAGGAATGAGGGGCACTGGCCATGGCAAACTGTGCTCTACAATGAAGATAGTACTAGGGGGACATGGGTGTTGACACGGACAACGCATCAGAATGGAACTCAGTGGACAACAGGCATATGGAATCATATGGAATGTTTGTGGCTGAGGTGGGGGGGAGGGGGAAATGGACAAGTTAATCTCCATGTCTCACCAAAATTCTCAGAAAAAATTCCGGAAAGTGTTTTCAGACGTCTGAAAAGATTCGGCACAGGATCAGGAGTTGCACTTTACAACATGCAGCATAAAAGCGTGGTGCACGGGGTTCTCCTCAGTGATCAGAACAAGTCATAGAGCAGCCTGCAGACTAGGACGCGACGCCCAGCATGACTCAGGCCTTGCCCATCCGCGCTCCCAGTGGGAGATCCCCGCTCCCTGCTGGAGACCGCGGAGCTGCCCAGCAGGGAAGGCCAGGCCGGAGCAGCAGATCACACTGGGTGTGAGGGATGGGCGGCCGTGGACGACCAGGGTCGGGGAGACCACCGTATGTCTGCTCCTGCATCTTTGCAGCATTGCATCCCTTAGGATGCGCAAGTGATACTTACGTAAGTAAAATATCAAGGAAAATACGCAGCAAGATAAATGTGAATGCACATGTGTGTTCCTACCGAGCCGCTCCGTTTCTCCAGATCTCAAATTCTCCCACCTCTAAAAATCAGATAACACCCGCTCTTTGAATAACAGCAACAAAGTACCTTCAAGTAGCTATAGTTTTCTTTCTTTGTGACATCTTGTCTGGTTTTGGAATCAGGGTGATGGTGGCCTCATAGAATGAGTTGGGGAGTGTTCCTCCCTCTGCTGTATTTTGGAAGAGTTTCAGAAGGATAGGTGTTAGCTCTTCTCTAAATGTTTGATAGAATTCGCCTGTGGAGCCATCTGGTCCTGGGCTTTTGTTTGTTGGAAGATTTTTAATCACAGTCTGAATTTCAGTGCTAGTGATTGGTCTGTTTATATTTTCTATTTCTTCCTGGTTCAGTCTTGGCAGGTTGTGCATTTCTAAGAATTTGTCCATTTCTTCCAGGCTGTCCATTTTATTGGCATAGAGTTGCTTGTAGTAATCTCTCATAATCCTTTTTATTTCTGCCGTGTAAGTTGTTACTTCTTTTTCATTTCTAATTCTATTGAGTCTTCTCCCTTTTTTTCTTGATGAGTCTGGCTAATGGTTTATCAATTTTGTTTATCTTCTCAAAGAACCAGCTTTACAGTGTTGCTGAGGGATTTAGCAAAGCTTTGAATCAATGGATATATCTCCATTTCTGTACAGCAAGATTATGCATTTAAGATGTTGATTTTTATTTCATTTGCGTTAGAAATGTTCTACCTCTGTGCTGCCCAAGATGGCAACCACTAGCCACAGGTGGCTGGCTTTGAACCATCTCCGGATGGAAGTACATTTCGTTTAGTTTAAAATAAATTCAAACTTAAACAGTCACCTGTGTCAGCTTTGGGGAATTCATTCACAAAATGAAATTAAAGAGTAATGAGAGATCTTTCTCATACTGGATACTAAAATGGAATTATAAGACTACCAAATTAAAACCATATGGTTTTGGATCAAGAATTGACAGAATTGAAAACAGTACTAAGATTAAACGCTGTGGGAAAATTAGATATTTGTGGGAAAATTAAACTGTTAAATCAGCACTTCCCAATGTACACTCAATATATTTTCATGGGTTAGAACGTTGAATTTTAAAATGTAATACAAGATACGGCTATTGATCTGGAAGGACTTTCATGGCATATTTTTTTTTTTTTTTTCCTTGCGTTATGCGGGCCTCTCACTGCCGTGGCCTCTCCCATCTGCGGAGCACAGGCTCCGGACGCGCAGGCCCCGCGGCCACGGCCCACGGGCCCAGCCGCTCCGCGGCATGCGGGATTCTTCTGGACCAGGGAACGAGCCTGTGGTCCCCGCC
>NW_006780523.1:594787-602190 GCF_000442215.2 Lipotes vexillifer
CTCAGTGGCCATGGCTCACGGGCCCAGCCGCTCCGCGGCATGTGGGATCTTCCCGAAACGGGGCACGCACCCGCGTCTCCCGCCTCGGCAGGCGGACTCTCAAGCACTGCGCCACCAGGGAAGCCCCATGGCATATTTTAAGTGAGAACAAATTAGAAAAGTTTAAATCCATAGCATGACCCCTGTTTCTAAAAGAAAACAATTCTTTTTTTTCAATTAACTTATTAATTAATTTATTTATTTTTGGCTGCGTTGGATCTTCGTTGCAGCGCGTGGGCTTTCTTTTTTTAGCATGGCATATTTTAAGTGAGAACAAATTAGAAAAGTTTAAATCCATAGCATGACCCCTGTTTCTAAAAGAAAACAATTCTTTTTTTTCAATTAACTTATTAATTAATTTATTTATTTTTGGCTGCGTTGGATCTTCGTTGCAGCGCGTGGGCTTTCTTTTTTTAGTTGCGGCGAGCGGGGGCTACTGTTCATTGCAGTGCGTGGGCCTCTCATTGCGGTGGCCTCTCTCGTCGCGGAGCACCGGCTCTAGGCGCACAGGCTCTAGAGCGCAGGCTCAGTAGTTGTGGCGTACGGGCCTAGCTGCTCTGCAGCATGTGGGATCTTCCTGAACTAGGGCTCGAACCTGTGTCCCCTGCATGGGCAGGCGGATTCCTAACCACTGCGACACCAGGGAAGCCCAAGAAAACAATTCTTAAAGATTACAGCGCCATCTAGGCAGGTTGAGGTGGAAGAGCAGGTCAGCCCAGGCGAGGCAGATGTGGAGGTGGGAGAGTTGGGTGCGGAAGCTTATATGCACATATGTAAGTGACTGTGACTGTTTATCTGATCCACTTTTCACAGTGAATGATATGTATGTAAGGTGCTTAGCGTTATGCCTGGCTATTAGAAAACACCCAAAATGCGAGCAATTAACATTATTAGATCACCTATTAAACAAAATGGATTAAAAGATTTTTTCTAATATGCTTAATTAATAAAGGACTTAATTTATATGATAAACACTCTGGAAAGGTAATTTATGGTAAGGGGCATAGGGCATAGTAGAAGGAGAGTGGTTGCCATTTTATATGCAGTGACCTTTTTCTTATAGGGTGATATTTGAGCAAAGATCTGAAGGAAGTGAGGGAACAAGCCATGCAGATATTTGGAGACAGAACAGAATGCTCTGGTCAGGGAAAACTCCTAATGCACCAAAATACCATGCATGATGTGTTTGAGTTAAGTTAGGGTTGGGCTAGGATTAGGGATACCAACCAGTCAGTCCAGGGATGCGTGGTAGAAGATGAGTTCAGAGAAGTAGCCAGAAGGTTGATCATGGAGGATGATCATGTAATAGAGCATGGATTTGGAATTTTATTCAGAAAAAAGTAAGAAGCTATTTCAAAGTTTTAAGCAGAGGTGCAGTCTGACATGTTTTAACCAAATAACTGAATATCTCTGGCCAATGTATTATGATCAAATTGAGGCCTGGATCAAAAGGGCAGAAGCAGGGAGATCGGTTTGAAGGCTATTGCGATGATACAGTTAAGAGATAATATCTGGACCATAATGTTACTGGAATGTGGTGAGAACTGACTTGTTTCTAGATATCTTTTGAAGTGCTAATGGACTAGATTGGTTTTGTGAACAAAATTGGCTGTGTCAGAGTTAACTGCAATGTTTCTGCCTGATCATTTGGTAGAAAGGAATTACCATTAAGGGAGATAAGCTAGGGTGATGGTGTGTGTTCAGGGACATGTTATGGATTTGGCAAATTCAAGATACCTGTTAGATATCCAAGTCGAATTTAATTGAGTATTTAATTCTAGAGCTGAAGGGGGATGTTGGATCTGGCCTAGAGCCATGTATTTGGGATTTATGAGACCGTAGGTGAATTTAATGTCATGAGAAAAGATAAAATCACTTAGAAAGCGAATGTACACAGAGATCATAGATGGGTGCAGATTTGGGGAAGAGCTTCTTGACTTGGCGCTTAACCCCATCCCCCAGTCCTGCACCATCATATTGTTGGGAGAATATCATCATCCACCCCATTCCTACTGCAAGGAGGGAAAACTACACCTAGCCCAGCACCAGTGCAATGCCAGCCAAAGGCGGTGGGATACCACCGATTGCTGCTGGGACCTGCAACCTGACTGCAGTGGAGAACCAATAACATGTGCAGGCAAGGGCGCCAGTGCCTAAACTTCCTCTCCTGATCCTGCCGCCACCCTACTCTACAGGTTAGGCAATTGCAACAGTAAATTATATGGTTACCCTATTGCTGAAACACTTAAAACAAAAGTGCACATAAAATAAAAATAAAGGGATGGCAAATTATGAGACACTTGTAAGCTAAAGGAAAGATATTATAGCAATTTTATGTCACATAAAGTAGAATTTGAAGTGAAAACATAAAAGACAAATGGGGTGTTATTCACTGATAACAAGAAAAATGGATCAAGAAGTTACAAGGATCATGAGAAAAGCACTATAAAGCTGTAAATGACAGAACCACAGAGAAGAGACAATTCAGAAACTTTAATTGGTATTATTAACACACTTCTACTGGAAATTGATAGACAAGGATACAGATACCAAAAAACCCCAATGAACTGGAAGGCATAAACAACACAATAAGAGCACGGACTCTGACAGCAGACTGCCTGCATTCACATTCTACCTTTACTCTTGGCTAGCTGTGTGACTTCGGTAAAATTATTTAACGTTTCTTTGCAGCAGTGTTTTTCCTTTATAAAATGGACATGATAATACATACCTCACAAGGTTTTGGTGAGGAATGAATAAATTATTATATTTAAAGTGCTTAGTATCAGATGCAATGAATTATTATCAACAAATGTATATAAATTTATAGCTAACAGAATGCACATTATTTATTAATTGAGATATAATTGACATATGACATTGTATTAGCTTTAGGTGTACAAGAATATACATTATTTTTTAACACAAATGAAACATTCACAAAATTCGAGTGACACAAAAGAAGTCTAAATAAATTCTAAAGAATCAGCATCAAACAGGATATGTTCCCCTGACCACAATGAAATGAAATCAGATATCAATCAGAAGAGATGACAGAAAAAGGTCTTGTCTGGAAAAATATGCTAATAAGTATCACTTGCATTTATAAGTATAGATAAGGGAAATAGTGAATACTTAAATGGGAATGATAGTAAAAACGCTACATGTCAAAATGTATTGAACAAAGCTAAAGCAGAACTTAGGAGGAGAAGTATATATATATATATATATAATGATCTTCCATAGGTGAGGAATTGGAATCTTACTTCAAGGGTTGGACTCGGTGTCACTATACAGCACAGTGCCACAGTGCCACAGTGTTCCTGAGCAACAGGAGTTGTTTTCCCATTGCTGGGGTTCCCACACTGGCTTTCATAGCTACATGTTGCATAGTTTATCTGTGTGGTATGTTCTAATTCTGTATAAGGAGGGCTGCTGCGAGCAATCTAAACTTGAATTGGCAAGGTGGGACTTTGGTTACATATCATCTGTCTCTTTTGTTATTAGATTAAAGAATAATATAAATTAAAATTTTCCATTTTAAAGATGAACTTTACTGATACTGTTGCCCCACTCTTGCATATGCCACCATCTGTTACAAAATCTTCAACCACAGGCTCCTGTCCCACTATTCGGCTGGTGCATTAAGTTTTAATTTGAGCTGAATCTGTAAAGATAGATGAGAGAGGATAAAAGATAAAAGAATGACATATATGCCAGCAAGGATAGCTTTTACTGGAAATGTATTTCAAATTGGTTTCAAAGATAAAACAAAGCCAGACACTAATTAAAGTAGTAAGGACAGATTTTAAAGCAGTAATATACTATTGCAGTAGGAAAGAAGGTCCAGTGTAAACAGAATTCAACTTTGGTTTGTACAGAGATGACAGGGTGTTTCAAAGGGAGAAGTGAAGAGAGAGAAGGGACGGCAGGGGCTTGTGGAGACTCAGGGAAATGGGAATGTACAAAAAGCAGGAAGAAATGGTTGGTCCCTGCGCAACGTATCTGGGTTCACTAACTGGTGCTTATCAAAGTTAGGCTCCTCTCCTCCCACAGAGGCTGGGAGACAGAAGCTGTATCTTCAGGTGCTGGCTGGAATGAAGGGTACATTCTTTTGGCAGCCTTGACTTTTTTCAGGCAGGTACTTTTAGGAGGGCTGGTGTCATGCTAGGGATGTGGCCTTAGGCTGTTAGGTACTATGTTAATGTTTGTTCGTTTTTTAATGTGTGTGGGAGATGGACAAAATAATTTGCTCTGAGAGTCTCTGTACTGTTATCAAAGTGATCATAGGACAAAATGGATCAGGAAATGCTGTTCTAGGAGAGCAAACACAGAGGCCTAATAGATAACCTGCCTCCAATATTCCCCCGTCAAATCTCTTCTCCATACTGTCATTTTAGTAATCTTTCTAAACCTATGACCATGTTACTCCTTTTCTTGAAACATGCCATGTGTTTGTAATCTGTACACCTAGATCATGAGAATGAGAAACTGTCTTTTTCACCTTCAGATTACCAATGGCTAGCACATAGTAGGTGTTCACTGCATGTTTATTGCATAGAATTGATATGGGATAAAAGTTCATTATTTGTTTATGCAAAAAGATTGACATCCAAAAAATAATGGCAATGGAGAAAGGAGAGGAGACATGGGGTTATAAATCCATAGAGATCATAATGCCTTGGAGGATCCCTGTCTCCAAAATCATTTCCTTCTAAATAGTTTTACTTAATTTTCCTCTCATCTCAGAAATCTAATCTTCACAGTCTTACTGGTCACCTGAAAGAGGTAGTTTAAAAACTAAAGTTGCCCAAGGAAAATGACATCCTAATCATTAAATTTGATTGAGGTTCAACAGTCTTGCACTCTTCTCTGCTTATTTTTGTTTATTCATTAAGTTAAAATGAATAGACAGGTAGATGATAGACCACACACACACACACACACACACACACACACACACACACACACACGCAGGCAGAGTGTCTTGAAAATTTGTTCTATGGATAATTCTAAAGAGCAGTTCTTCTAGGAATTACTTTATGAATCATAGAATGTTTTTATTTTGGTTAAATGATTTCCTTTATCTAATTTTATTTTTCTTCAGCTCATGTTTACATTTGTTTGCATCCTCTAGCACAAGAGAAAAGCAGCATAGGTGACTACTCAGTAGCAGAGGGAACCAGTTGACTCCCTAATCCACAAACTTCACTCAATGAAAGCAAATTCTCACAGACCCTAATGAATGGCAGTGGGAATTGCATTGCTGGAATTCTAAAAATAAAAGTATCAAAACGCTTCTTTACAATGGAAGTAATGGCAAAGCAGCACACCTAAGACACGCAACCTGGAGCAAAGCTGTATTTCCCTGACATGTAAGGAACGGATCATTCTGACATCCAGGGCTTCATGACGGCTCCAGTGACCTGTGTGTAGTTTTTGTGTTTTAAACATATAAAAGAAAAAGACATTCTATCTGCCTTTCTCTCTAAATTTCTTTGTAGTTTAAAGGCAGGTGACCATATGGAGAAGACATTTTAAAAACTGCATATCTTTTAATCTCAGGGCTTATTAAAAATTGGAACAAATCTTGGAAATGTAAGAGTTGCTGCCACTGGACATATGTCATGTATTAACATTCAAGTCACTAGGAAAAGATCAACTTCCCTCTGGCATGGATTTAGTGCAAACAACACATTTCTGGAGACTCAACAACTTATGTAAATCCATAATAGATTGAAGAAAAGGAAAATAATATTTCCTCAATGTTCTGTTAGCTACCTTACCAGGAAATAACTTCTAAAGGTAAGTTATTTCCTTTTGCAAACAACTTCTCAGATGTACAATAATGCCTACAGGAAGCTGTTAAAACAGGCGAGCTCAGAGAGGCCTGCTAGTAAAAGGTGGCTCTCTGGTATTTTAACCACATGCCAGTGTGGGAGGGAGCAGAGCTGCAGTGTATCCTAGGAATAACCACGGTCACATAGCTAACAGTCACTGAACATTGACCATGGTAAGGTTCCTGCTAAATGCTTTGTATGAATCTATGGTGGGTGCTCAGCAAATATTTGTTGAATTGTATAAGTACTGTATTTAAACCACCTGAAGGAACACAAATACGATCATTGTAACAGTATATTAATAAAGATATTGCTATCAGCATTTTCCAGATCAGCCCACTGATGTTCAGAGAGATGAAGGCACTTGCCCAAGGTCAGGTAGCTTGGTAAGCCGATATCTATTATAAATTTTACAACTCCGTTATGTTGGGATTATTAGCTCCATTTTACACACGATGGAACTGAGGCTCAGAGAGATTAGGAAACATTCTTAGTCACTCAGATAATAAATGGAAGAGCTGAGAAATAAGCCAGATGTGTCTGAGGCTAAAGATCATGTTGCACACCTCTAGACCACAGAATGATTTAGTAAACTAGGCCATTGCCTATATGCCCACAGTGTTTCCCTAAATTCGCCTTCAGTAGTCTCCATTACCAGGGGCACCACTTCTACATTTACTGAAATTCCCACAATTTCTGGCTGCTTACAAGACACATGAGGATGCTTTATCTATAACACTCCAGGTTAAATGCTTGAGTGCTGTGCTGGTTAATTTTGTGTGTAACCTGACTGAGCTAAATTATGCAAAAAGAGCTGGTAAAACATAATTTCTGGGTGCATCTCTGAAGGTGTTTCCAGAAGAGATTAGCATTTGAATAAGTAGACTGAGTAAAGAAGATCTGCCTCGCCATTGTGAGCCAGCACCATCCAATCTATTGAGGGCCTGAATAGAACAAAAAGGTAGAGGAAGGATGAATTTGCCCTCTCTTCTTGAGCTGGAACATCTATCTTCTTTTATCATCAGACACCAGAGCTCCTGGTTCTGAGGTCTTCAGACTCTGGGACTTACACCAGTGGTTCCCCCCATCTCCCCTCCATTGTCAGGCCTTTGGCCTTGGACTGGGAGTTTTACCATTGTCTCCCCTGGTTCTCAGGCCTTTGGACTCAGACTGAATTATACCACTGGCTTCCTGGTTCTCCGGCTTGCAGATGGCAGACAGTGGGACTTCTCAGCCTCTATAACAGTGTGAGCCAATTTCTATAATGAATCTATATTGGTTCTGTTTCTCTGGAGAACCCTGACTAATATAGCTATTACCTCAGAAGACAGATCAGCCAAGCTCTGCCATCAGACTGGCCAGTTCTCCAATTGGGCCTGAAGGGATACATGCAATGTGTGCATTTGGGGGTGCAACATGGATCAAAAGGGATTGAAAATAGAGAAGGCAATCTAGAATGTTACTGTAAAAAGAACTGATGACGGTCTAAATGGGTGCAGTTGGAAGGGAAAGAGTTCCCAGGAG
>NW_006780523.1:604367-630459 GCF_000442215.2 Lipotes vexillifer
AAGAGTTCACAGGAGAAACATGATGAAAAGTGTGTGAAAAGCATAATTTATAGTTTAAGTGTGTATAATTCTGAGTTATCAGACTTCTCCACATGCTAAATTGGGTATGCATAATGACTGAAACAAAAAAAAATCAAGGGTTTTCCTTTTTTAAAAAGTAAGTGGGCTTCCCTGGTGGCGCAGTGGTTGAGAGTCCGCCTGCCGAGGCAGGGAACACGGGTTCGTGCCCCGGTCCGGGAAGATCCCACATGCCATGGAGCGGCTGGGCCCATGAGCCGTGGCCGCTGAGCCTGCGCGTCTGGAGCCTGTGCTCTGCAACAGGAGAGGCCACAACAGTGAGAGGCCCGCGTACCGAAAGAAAAAAAGTAAGTTGCTTGTACTACCTTTGAGGCTAAATAAATAAAATCAGGTGCGACCTTATTATAAAGTTATTTACACCATTTATCTTAAAGATGGCCTCCTTTGGGAGAAAAAAAAAGATTGAATCCATAATATTTTAATCTATTGCTGTTGGTGTACATAAGTTACACATTTCTATATTGAGTGTTTGCATATTGATTGTAGCTTGACCTTAACAATTTATCGTTTAGTCTCGTACCATCACCCTCTGTGATAGATGGTACAGCTTAGGGTCTAGCAGCAGTTTCATTATAGACCCCACATTTCAGGGCTTCATAAATAAGCAGTCAAAATCTGCTGCAGGCTATGAGATGTTTTAATTTGCATATCCGTATTATCATTTTAGTTCCATTTTGTGACTTCCATCCATCATCTATAAGATCATTTTTTATTTTCAGAGGCAGTTCCTATAGGAAACCATTTTAATGACCATCAAGTGACGAGAAATCTTGCAAAGAGAAGAGAAAGGTATTAAATCCCATTCCTCCCCACCTATTTAAATAAATAAATTGAATGAATTAATAAATGAATCATGCAAATTCTGCTTTGTAATATACACAAGTGAGGTTTACAAATACATATAGAATTAATCAAACATAATAACTGACTTTTTACTAATGGCCGAGCACTGTAAGTATATTTGAGTGAATAAATGACAAGTAGGTTAAATATTGTAGAAGATATAATTTTAAGACTATGCCTATGTCCTCAATCAACTTACAATCTAAGAGGGAAGATAAGATATAGAAAAAAATAATTCTGGAAAAAATAATTCTGGAATGGGATTTAATACCTTCCTCTTCTCTTTGCATGCTAAATGTCAAATGAGTAGTACCACAAGAATTGATGAGAAAGAAAATATATTTGTTAGTGCCTATACAGATATCCAGCTACCCAAATGGTTAGCCCAGAGAAGGTTAAGGTGGCCTCAGGCAGTCTTCAAATTGCTCTCTGCCTTGATAGATACAGACCCTGGGCCTAACTGAAGTGTGTGATGCTTCTGGCCCTGCCTTGCTGGCTGTTTTAACATGGCTTTCACACTGAACTCTCACAACTCAATAATATTCATTACATATCTGCTCATATTTACCCTTCTCTCCTGTTCTGCTTGGATTAAAGTCTCTTTTGCTAAATTACCACATGTTTAACCTTTAGCAAGTTTAGTTCCTTTTCCACATTTCAGGGTTTTTATCTACACAATGTGTAATAATGCTACTTACCCTACCTTTCAATAGAGTTGTTATGAGAATTAGGTAAGATGATGTACATACACATTTTTCTATGTACTGTGAAACAAAAATATACATACAAATGAAAGGTGACATATTAGAGGTAGTAATAATAGTGGACAGTAACAGTATGTTGAACTTATAGTTAATATTACAATACTTTGTTGATAGGTATAGGGGTTAGTGTCCCTTCAAAATTCATGTTTCCCCAGAACCTCAGAATATAACCCTAAATCCAATGACTGGTCGCTTTGTAAGAGAGGGGGATTTGGACCTAGAGACACAGGGAAGAAAAACCATATAAAAATGGAAGCAGAGACTAGAGTAATGTAGCTCTAAGCCAATGAGTGCCAAGGATTGCTGGGTGCCACTGAAAGCTAGAAAAAGGCAAGGGAGAATTCTCCCCTAGAGCCTTCAGAGGGAACATGGCCCTGCGTGCATCTTAATTTCACACTTCTAGCCTCCAGAATTGTGAGACAATAAATTGTTGTTGTTGTAAGCCACCCAGTTGTGATAATTTGGTGCAACCATCTTAGGAAACTGAGACAATAGGTTTACTTATTTTCAACAGTATACATTGTTCAGTGGATAAAGAATGTCTTGGGATACTTAATGGATCTTGTTGAATTATCTGAAGGCCAGGCCAGGCCTGGGCTCTGGCTTCAAATATGCAGCTTGTGCTGTAAGTATTACCAGTCATCCCCAATCCCTTCCCACCTATTAGAGTTTGTTGCTGAACTATATATACTTGGTACAAAGTACTCTGTGTCTGCACTGAGTCCAGTGTTTGGTATAATGGAGGACAGCTATGGTGTCATGAAAAAAACCTCATTGTATTCTCAAAGACAGAGAACATGCTGCCTATTAAAAATGTGAACTGAAGTATGTCACATATTATTTTGGCCTTGTTTTCATCATCTGTAAAATAAGAGTAACTTTTGATTCACAAGATTGCTATGGAAATCAAAGGATAAAACATATGTGAAAGCACAAAGCACAATTCCTGACCTTGTTCACGGTCTTTAAATCTTCCCCTTACTCTCGATATACCTCTCATTTCCTCTTCTGTCTTCCTTTACCAACCCAGACTTTTTCACAATGGGAATAATGAACACACAATTTTCAAAATATACAGTATTAATCGAGTCAGTGACAATTATGGGGAACTAAGTTTTTCTAAAAAGCAATAAAACAAATAAACATCTGAAGGGCTATCATTGTGAAGTATGATTTGAAATTTCAGATATATGCCAGTGAGAAATAAGTACAACTGCTCCCCACCCCCTGCCACCATATTTTAGGAAATATCCCCACAGAATGGATTCTAATAACATTAATTTGCAGCACCTAACATATTTACTAGGTATCTGAAAAATACTATATATGGCTTAAGGCAAAAACAGATTGCTTTCAGAATGAGAAAATGCACAGTGCATCTCTATTGAGTAGATAATTATAAGTAATTAAAGAACATTATAAAGCAATAGTAAGTAGTCGGCACTGATCTTTTAAAAGCAACACAAAGGATTTGTTAGAAATATTTGTTGTACTTTTTGTTATAGAAGTTTAAATCTTATTTTTGGAAATGTGTCCACCTTAGATTATTCTCTTCCCTGTCTCATATTATGATTCTCCACAACCGTCCCCCACTTGATATATATAAGAGGTAAATGATTGAAACAGGAGACTTTTGGGAAGGTCTGAACTTATCCCAATAGAGCTAAAAATAAGGTAGAATCACTCTGCTTTCTTTGCTTCTGTATCTATACCTGTATGTCACAGTTAACTTTTGGAAATTTCAGACATTGTGCAGACTCACTTTCTTGAATTCTTAGCAATGATAATAGACCCTCTATCATTGTGGGGAAAAGGAGTGTATAAGGTAAAATGCATTTAGGAGTGTCCTTTTTTTTTCTTTTTTATGTTTGTTTTTCCTGATGTATAGCGCAAATTGAGGAAAGGCACACTGATTGTCTCCTAAAGATATTCATTAGGTAACCTGATAATGTTTCTACAGAAAAGCACACAAGAACAAAGAAAACATCCTTTTAAAGGTACAGCTGAGCTTGGAAAAAAGTAAGGGACATCTACAGGCCAAGGAGAAAAAGAGATGATGGCTAATATCCTTAAACAAGAAGCTTGGGTTTTAATGGTCTCACATTGTCATCGAACCCAGGTTCACGTGCCCAATGCACAGTGAGGCCAAAAAAACTGAAACATTGGAGTTTGGAACAGAGAAAGGTTTATTGCAAGGACCAAGCAAGGAATGCAGGTGGCTTATGCTCAAAAGACCCAAACTTCCCAGTGGTTTTCAGGGAAGAGTTTTTTTTTTTTTTTTTTTTTTTTTTTTGGGGTAAAATGCATTTAGGAGTGTCCTTTTTTTTTCTTTTTTATGTTTGTTTTTCCTGATGTATAGCGCAAATTGAGGAAAGGCACACTGATTGTCTCCTAAAGATATTCATTAGGTAACCTGATAATGTTTCTACAGAAAAGCACACAAGAACAAAGAAAACATCCTTTTAAAGGTACAGCTGAGCTTGGAAAAAAGTAAGGGACATCTACAGGCCAAGGAGAAAAAGAGATGATGGCTAATATCCTTAAACAAGAAGCTTGGGTTTTAATGGTCTCACATTGTCATCGAACCCAGGTTCACGTGCCCAATGCACAGTGAGGCCAAAAAAACTGAAACATTGGAGTTTGGAACAGAGAAAGGTTTATTGCAAGGACCAAGCAAGGAATGCAGGTGGCTTATGCTCAAAAGACCCAAACTTCCCAGTGGTTTTCAGTTTTTTTTTTTTTTTTTTTTTTTTTCAGGGAAGAGTTTTTAAAAGCAAGTTTGGGATGAGGGCTGCAGGGTGTGTGACCTTCCTCTGATTGATTGGTGGTGAGTTAACAGGGTGGCTTTCCTGGAATCTCAATTATCAACCTTATGGTTCCAACCAGTGTGGAATCTAGTACTTGTGCTCAGCCTGAAGTTACCATCCTCCACCTGGATGGGGGCCTTATTTCCTGTAGAACAACTCAAAGATGTATGCCACATTGTTATTTATATCCCTTCAGGAGGAACTAGGACTCTGCTTTATAGCTGTACCATTACTTCTTGACTGCTTTTCCTTTGTTTCTGCTTTCCCTCACTTCCGTAATTAGTAACTGTTTGAATCTGCCTTTTGGAAGTCAGGGGAGGTCTACAACAACAAATATGGGGGTCATGGAAAGGCTTTTGTACCCAGGAGGATACTGTAGGGCCCTGTTCGGTTTCAACATGAGCCCACATGAGTCTTTGAGCTGGAATTTTGGCCTCTGTATAAATGAAATATGAAGAGCAAAAATCTACTGGCAAAACACAGGGACATGAAAAATAAATTTGTCAGTCTCTACTGAGCTTTGTTGAGGGGAGGGAACTTCCCTCAGGTCTACCGTCAGTGACTTTTCAGGTTAAATTGACACTATCTGCAAAGCATAGAAGCTCTCAAGATGAGAAAGTATTATAAAAACTGTAACCAGCTGGTATGTGCAGAAGCAAACACAAGATCTCTTTGGAGGGACATGCTACCAACTTGTGAACATCGCAATTGTCAAGTATAAAGCTGAGGATGAATTTCAATCCAAATTTCCAAAACCACGAAGAAACAATCTAACATGAGAGTCAGCTGACATGAGAAATAGCAAGCAGAATTGTATTTCCAAGAACTTCAAACAATAAAATACAAACATAAAAGACCATAAAATGGGTATGTTTAAAAAAATATATCAATCTAAAATATGGGAAAAGGATGAGATATTAAAAACAGATCAGTCATACTGAAGAAAGATCAACAGAACTTCTGGAAATGAAAAATATAATCATTACAATTAAACCTCAATGGCTTCTCTAGGAAAATGTCATAGGGAAACTCTTGGACACGTGTACCAGCATTAGTGTTATCAAACACTTCTCCCAAAGAAACAAGGAATAAATTCCAATCTCACATGAAACCCTCAGTTATAGAAAAAAAAATTCTCAACTCATTTAATCAAACCAGCAAAACTTTAAAACCAAAAGTGAGCAAAGACAGTATAATAAGGAAAATTACAGGACAGCATTCTCACGAACATAGATGCAGTGATCATTAACAGAATGGTAGCAAAACGAATCCAGCAGTATTTTAAAATGACAAAACTCGGTTTACCTCAGCAACGTAAGGATGGTCTTACACTCAAAAATCAATTAACTTACCACGTTTACTTATTAAAGGGGAACGTAAGATGACCGTCTCCATACTACAGACAAAAAGTTTGATAAAATTCAATATCTACTCTTTATTTAAAAAAAACCATCAGCAAAGCAAGAATAGAAAAAATCTTTATTAGCCTGATAAAGGGTACCTGTAAAACATTCAAAGAAAGCATCATACTTAATGGTGAAGTCATGAAAACTTTCCATTTAAAAACTGGAATGGCAAAATGTTTCCCTCTGCCACTGTTTCTGTTAAACACTGTGCCTAATATCTGAGTACAGTAAGGCAATAAAAAAAAGATCTAAGGATTAGAAAAATGCTTCTCATTTTTTGCAATATGATTATCATTTATGTACAAAATCCAAAATATATACATATAAATTATTAGAATTAATAAGACGATTTTGCAAAGTGTTGGGAGGCATGATCAACACACATAAAATGTATTTCTATCCTCCAGCTATGCAGAGTTAGAAAATAAAAATGGTACCAGTTATAAAAGCATCAACAATTATAAATTACCCAGGAATAAATCTCACCCCAAAATATACAAGACCTTTGAGGAGAAAGTTGTATTAATTTTACTGAAAGCATTAAAGAAATCTAAATAAATGGAGAGAAACACCACATTATGGATTAGAAGGCTGTGTATTATAAAGATATAAGCCGTTCCCAAGTTGATTTATAAAGACAATAAAATTAAAATCAAAATCCACACCTTTTCTTTTTGGGGAACTTAAGAAGCCAATTCCTAAAAATTTATTTTGAAAATCAAGAGCCCTAAAATAGTCCAAGATGTGGGAAGGTGTTGCCTTATTAGATTTCAAGAACTTTTATGAAGCTATGGCAATTAAAACACTGGGACATTTTCAGAAAAAGAGACAAATTGACAAGCAGTACAGAAAAGAGAGACCAGAGATGGAGTCACATGTATTTGGAAACTTGAATTATGACAAAGGTAGCACTGCAGATAACCTGGGAAAGGAGAAAAATTCAATAAATGCTGATGGATGGGGCAAGTGCTTATTCATATAAAAAAAATTGGAACCCTACTTCAAGCGAGAAACAAAAATCAATTCCGGATAAATTTATATTTAATGTGACTAGGAAAACTATTAGAAGGAAAGGTAATACTATGAGGTCCTTGGGGTAGAAAACTATCTTAATATATAGAAAGAACAAGCTACAAAGAAAATGTTTTAAATTCAACCATATTAAGGTTAAGAGCAGTGTTCTTTAAAGACCCACAAGTAAAATTAAGACAAAGCATAAACTAGGAGGAAAAATTGCAACATGTGTAAGTGACAGGGGATTAGTGTCTACAACATATGAAGAATATATTTTTAAAATACACAAGCAATCCAACAGAAAATCAGGCAAAATAATTCACAGTCAGTGCCTGGATCAAGATAGAAGAGTAGGAAGATCCTGAGCTCACTTCCTCCCATAGATGTGCCAAAACTACAACTAAATATAGAACTATCTCTGAGAATGACATGAACACTAGCAGAACAGATTTTCTACAACTATGGATATAAAGCAAATACCACATCAATATAGGTAGGAGGGGCAGAAATGTGGTCTAGGCAAAACACACACCCTTGGTGCAGTGACCCACAAGTGGGAGGGATATCACAACTGTGGTGGTTCACCCTGAGGAGTGAGAGGTTTGAGCTCCATGTTGGGCTCCCAAGCCAAGGGAACATGCACTGGGAAGGTGAGACCCACAATGTCTGGCTTTGAAAATCAGTGGGGCTTTTATCTGGGAGAACTGGAGGATATGGGAAGCTGAGATTTTGCTTTTGAAGGGCTCATACACAAACTCAGTTGCTCTGAGTCCCATTGCAGAGGCAGCAGCTTGAAAAGTGCCGGGGTAACACAAAAAGGAGGTTCATTGACTAATTTTAGGATGTGTGCTGAAGGGGCAGGGATCTGGTGGAACTTTCTCTGGGTATGGAAGTGTTGGTGGGTGTCATTTTTTTGTTTAACTGTCCTTCCACCTAGCTGGTCTGGTGCTGAGAGGCACCATTTCTCCATCAACCTAGATAACACCATGTGCCCTGACCCAAGGTTCCCCCAAGGACCAGCCTCACCCAACATGCCCACACTGGTCGGCCCCTTCAAAGGGGCTCCTGCTCCAGAGGACAGCCCTGTACACCAGTGTGTTTGCAACAGTCATGGCTGGGCCTCACAGCCAGTTGCATTGGGGGCCAGCCCTGCACATCAGCATACCCATAGCACTTGTGGCAGGACCTCTCAGCCAGCTGGCCTGGGGGCTAACCCTTCCCACCAGCATGCCTGCAGCAGTTGCAGCCCAGTCACAACCAGAGGTGGCATGAAGCCCCCACAGGGGATACCCCTGGAGCACTTGGTTCTGGTGACCAGGAGGGACTGCACCACTGGGTCCTACAGGATAGCTTCTACATAAGGCTATTCTTTCAAGACTGGGAGATGTAGCTGATATACGTAATATATAGAAACAAACAGAGTTAGGCAAAATGAAGAAACAAAGGAATACCTTCCAAATGAAAGAACAAGACAAAAACCTCAGAAAAAGAACTAAACAAAATGGAGGTAGGCAATTTACCAGGGTAAAGAGTTCAAAGTAATAATCATAAAGATGCTCGCCAAACTCAGGAGAAGAATGGATGAATGCAGTGAGAACTTTAAGAGATAGAAAATATAAAAAGAACCAATCAGAACTGAAGAATACAATAACTGAAATGAAAAATACACTAGAGGGGACAGCAGATTAAAGGATGCAGAAGAAAGGATCAGTAATTTGGGAGACAGAGTAGTAGAAATCACCTGTTGAAGCAAAAAGAAAAAAAGAATTTTAAAAAATGAGGATAGTTTGAGGGACCTCTGGGACAACATCAAGCATAATAACATGTACATTATAGGGGTCCAAGAAGGAGAAGATAGAGAAAGGGACAGACAATATATGCAAAAAAATAATGGCTGAAACCTTTCCTAGCATGGTGAAGGAAAAAGACATCCAAGTCCAGGAATCACAGAGTCCCAAACAAGATGAACCCAAAGAGACCCACACCAATACACATTATAATTGAATAGTTAAAGGTTAAAGATAAGGAGAGATTCTTAAAAGCAGCAAGAGAAAAACAACTAGTTACTACAAGGGAACCCCCATAAGACTATCAGCTGGCTTTTCAGCAGAAACTTCCACCCAAAATACTCTAACCAGCAAAGTTATCATTCAGAATTAAAGGAGATATAGTTTCCCAGACAAGGAAAAGCTAAAGGACTTCATCACCACTAAATCAGCCTTATGAGAAATATTAAAGGGATTCCTTAAAATGGGAAAGGCCATAACTAGAAATAAGAAAATTATGAAAGAAAAAATCTCACAGGTAAAGGCAAGCATACAGTAAAGGTAGTGGATCAACCACCTATAAAGCTGATAAGATTAAAAGACAAAAATAGTAGAATCATCTATATCTAAAATAATTAGTTAAATGATACACAAAATAAAGAGATGTAAAATATGGCATAAAAAGCAGAAAACATTGAGGGGTGGGGAGTAGAAATGTAGTGCTTTTAGAATGTGCTTGAACTTAAGTGACCAGTAACTTAAAATAGACTGCTATATACATAGGTTGTTATATATGAACCTCATGGTAGCAACAAACCAAAAACCTGTAACAGATACACAAAAGATACAGAGAAAGGAATACAAACATAATACTAAAGAAAGTCATCAAATCACAAAGGAAGAGAACAAGAGAAGAAAGGAACAGACAAGAACAAAAACAACCAGAAAACAATTAAGAAAATGGCAATAAGCACATACCTATCAATAGCTACTTTAAATGTAAATGGACTAAATGCAACAATCAAAAGACAGAGGGTGCCTGAATGGATACAAAAGCAAAACCCATCTATATGCTGCCTATGAGAGACTCACTTCAGTTCTGTTAAAAAAAAAAAAAGTGGAGGGATATAAAATGTTATTCCATGCAACTGGGAAGAAAAAGAAAGCTGGTGTAGCAATACTTATTTCAGACAAAATAGACTTTAAAACAGAGACTGTAACAAGAGAAAAGGGGCATTACATAATGTTAAAGGGATGATAAAATACTGAGGAATAAAATTAACCAAGAAAGTGAAAGACCTGTATTCTGAAAATTATAAGACACTGATGAAAGAAATTGAAGATAACACAAATTAATGGAAAGCTATACTGTGCTCATGGATTGGAAGAATTAATACTGTTAAAATGTCCATACTACCCAAAGAAATCTACAGATTCAGTGCAATCACTGTCAAAATACCAATGACATTTTTTACAGAAGTGGAACAAATAATCCTAAAGTTTGTATGGAACCACAAAAGAGCTCAAATAGCCAAAGCAATCTTAAGAAAAAAGAGCAAAGCTGGGTGTATCATACTCCCTGATTTCAAAGTGTACCTGGACTTCAAACTGTACTACAAAGCTATAGTAATCAAAACTGTATGGTAGTGGAACAAAAACAGACACATAGATCAATGGACCAGAATAGAGAGCCCAGAAATAAACCCACACTCATACTGTGAATCTATGACAGAGGAGGCAAGAATATACAATGGGAGGAATGATAGCCTCTTCAATAGATGGTGTTGGGAAAACTGGACTGCTACATATAAAAGAATGAAACTGGACCACTTTCTTACACCATATACAAAAATAAACTCAAAATGGATTGAAAACTTAAATTTAGGACCTGAAACCATAAAACTCCAAGAAGAAAATGTAGTCAGTAGCTTCTTTGACATCAGTGTTAGCAGTATTTCTTTGGGTATGTCTCCTCAGGCAAGGGCAAGAAAAGCAAAAATAAATGGGACTACATCAAACTAAAAAGTTTTAGTAATACAACATTGTAAATCAACTATACCCCAATAAAAATTTTTAAAAAACACTAAAAAGCTTTTGCACAGCAAAGGAAACCACCAACAAAACAAAAAGGCAACCTACTGAATGGGAGAAGATAATTTGCAAATGATATATTCAATGAGGGGTTAATATCCAAAATATTTAAGGAACACACACAACTCAATATCAAAAAAGGAACAATATAAAAATGGACAGAGGACCCAAATAGACATTTTTCCAAGGAAGACATACAGATGGCCAATAATCACATGAAAAGGTGCTCAACGTCACTAATCATCAGAGAAATGCAAATCAAAACTACAATGAGATATTACCTCACACCTGTCAGAATGGCTATCATCAAAAAGATAAGAAACAGCAAGTGTTGGTGAGGATGTGGAGAAAAGGGAATCCTTGTGCACTGTTGGTGGGAATGTAAATTGGTGCAGCCACTATGGAAAATAGTATGGAAATTCCTCAAAAAAATTAAAAATAGAACTACCATTTGGTCCAGCTATTCCACTCATGGGTATTTATCTGAAGAAAATGAAAACACTAGTTCAAAAAGATATATGCACCCCTATGTTCATTGCAGCATTATTTACAATAGCCCAGACATGGGAGCAACCTAAGTGTCCATCAATAGATGAATGGATAAAGAAGATGTGTTATGTATATACATAAATACACACACACACACATACACATACACACACATATACACATACACACACAATGGACTATTACTCAGCCATAAAAAAGAATGAAATCTTGCCATTTGTAACAACATGGATGGACCTAAAGGGTATTATCCTTAGTGAAATAAGTCAGTGAAAGACAAATACCATGTGATTTCAAATTTTAATGTGGAATCTAAAAAACAAGTGAACAAACAGAACAGAAACAGGCTCATAAATACAGAAAATAAACTGGTGATTGCCAGAGGGGAGTAGGGTTGGGTGGTTGGGCAAAATAGATGAAGAGGATTAAGAAGTACAAACTTCCAGTTGTAAAATAAGTCATGGGATGTAGTGTACAGCATAGGAAATATAGTCAATAGTGTTGTAATAACTTTGTATGGTGACAGATGGTTAGTAGACTTATCACGGTGATCAATTCATAATGTATATAAATGTCGCATCACTATGTTGTAGGCCTGAAACTAATAATATTGTATGTCAAGTATACTAGTATTAAAAAAAGAAAAGAAAAAAGTAATAATTCACAGGCGCTTTACAGAAGAAACACAAATGGCAAATAAAATCTGAAACTCCAAACTTGTCATTGCTATACACGGGACAGCAAATTGGTTGAAAAATAATTTGCCATTATCTCCAAAAATTGAAGGTGCTCATCCCCTATGACCCAGCAAGACCTCTGACATTATTATCCCAGTCTCTTGTGCCGCTGAACAAGCAGTTGTATATAAGAATTTTCATAATTTCCTTGTTTCTAATTGCAAAAACCTGGAAACAGTCCAAGTATCTGTCAATAGAAGAATAAATATATTCTGGTATAGTCACAAATAAAATGTTAAATGGTAATGAAAACAATAAATTATAGCCACAGAACTACATGGTTGCATATCAGGAAGATAACTATGAGTTAAGAAAAGACAGAAAAAAAAGAACACATTCAGTGTGTGTCTCTATAAAACATTCACAAACAGACAAACAATATAATATTTAGGGATACAAATACGTATAATAAAACTATATGAAGAAAAGTAAGGGGCTGATAAGTGCATCTACTACCTAGTTAGGAAAAGTAACGCAAAAGGAAAATAAAAGAATATATAGCACTCAAAGATGAGCATTAGCATCATCACTAGGGGATGCCAGAATGGGATGATTTTTCTCTTGGACTCCTCAGAGAGTACAGGGAATTGGTGGCTTGCGTATTTGAGAAAACCCAGGATTGGATGTGCAGACAAGTGACTGGCAGGGGGAAGGGGAATTTTGCGCAGGAGGGGGCTCTGCAAGCTGATGCTAAGAAAGTCCAAAGACCCAAGAAAGCAGCATTTTACTTATGAGCTCACTTTTTGGCATAAAATCTGTCCCTCAAACAAAAGTCAGTGAAGCATATTTAAATGTTAGCAAAGGCTACATTGAAGTGAGGATCGGGAACTGATGACAAAGGTTGAAAGAAATAAATAAGAAATAAATTTTTCTTAAAAATGATTTAATGATTGAAAAAGACCTGTAAATCACATTACGTGTCCATGACCAACTTCCTCAGCACATTTTTATTTTTAGCTAAGGAGGAAAAGAACTTTGACTAAATGGATATTGTTACTGACTGCTAGTATTCATGCTAAGCTTGCTGCCCCAAATCCAGTGAGAAGAAACTGGATAACAGCCTGTTCACCAGTTAACGGCTGGGTTAGTGAAATCTTGATCTAGAATATTTCTAAGGTCCTTTATCATTCTGAGCCCCTGTATCTCTCTGTTTAACAGCAGTTAGTAGGAAACGGTCACTTTTACGCCAGTCTTGGCTTAGGAGAGATGCTCCTTCTGCAATCGAGTCAGGAAGGATCATGATTGATTTCTGTAAGGCCATCTGGAGAATCTCGGCTCTGAAATGACAAAAAAGACATGTATGTCGGAGTTAAGATGTTAATCCTTCTCCATCCTATACCATGCCTGACATGACACTGACACTGCAACTACAGAGTTGGGCCTCTGAGATTTGGCCCAGAGAGAGGTCAGAATTATTACCCCTTTTAGATGACATCTTCAAACCATCAAACCTTAAGTGTTTTCTGATTGTTACTACATTGATCTGGTTGTCAGGAGATATGCCTTCTAGTTCTGCTTCTGACTTTAACATACTATGTGCGTTTGGGCACGTTATTTTCAGGACCTCAGTTTCTCCATTGATAACGTGAAAGATTTGGACCAGGTTATCTCTAAAGCCTTCTCAGAAGCCAGACATGCTAAACTTCTGTGATTCCAGCTGATTTCATCTACTCTTATGGTACCTTTCTGAGATATGTTGGTGAAGGACCCATTCTCAAGACTATTGAATGAATAAATAAAACAAAACAGAAACCAAAAAATATGGCATATCAAAGCTGTGGCTTTCAAAAGTCCAAGCGAAAGCAAATAATACAGATGTATAGATGATCCTACCTCTCTATTGTTGTCATTTGTTTTTCCATTTTTACCAGTAGTTCAGGATAAATATTTTAGAGTGAAATCTGGAAGAGTTGAATGAACACATTGTGATGTTACAGCTTAAGAGTATTGATAGTAATAATTCTGTAACTGGTAAAATTAAGCTGCAGAGCAAGATTTCTAGCGTGGAATTAAAAAAAAAAAAAAAACTATTGTTCTTCTGCTCCCTTGTGGAAAGTTTGGTGTACTACAGCAATGTGTCATGCATCCCATGCAAAACAGGTACCCTCAGCCCTGAAGAGGTTAAAGTTTTCTCTGTAAGAGCCCAAAGTCCACTCTATATTGCAGAATATTTTGTTATAATTTTTAATTTTATTACTCTATTTAAAACAAATGTTTTTTTCTGCACAACTTTGACTCAGGATTCTTCAGGGATTTCTGAAATTTTTTTCTGAGAGAGATCCAGTCTGAAAGATTGCTGTAAAATCTAAAATGTTTATAGTCTCCAACCCTGCCAATGCTTATTTAGACTGTGTATAATATAAAAATCACTAGTTGAAAAACTATCCATTATCATGTTTTTGAGGAAATCAGTGTGTTCTGACTCTGAAATACAGGTTGATTAAAGAAAAATAAATAAATATAGAAAGGTACAAAGAAGAATCACCAATATTTCCAACAACCACTATTGAATCTTTCAGTTCTTTTATTACAAGTTATTTTTCTAAACATATTTACCATTGTTGTACAAAGTAAGCAATTAGTAAACAGTTACTGAATATATAGGAATATATATATAAGCATTTCCTCTTTGCAGTAAATGTCCCTTGTAAATATAATTTTAACCTCTTAAAATATTTATTCAAATTAATGTGTAGTTAAACATGTCTCATTATGTTTTTACGGTACATGATAAATCTTAAGATAGCTTCCAGAAAGTTTATACTCTTTTATATCCCTACTAGTAGGATATAAAGTTATACATCTCACTGAACCCTCACCAAAACTGAATAATATTGTTTATGTTTTTACTAAATTGAAGGATGGAAATGTATTTCATTTAAATTTCCATCCTTTCAGTCATCCACATACGTGTTTATATATACATACATATATATGCATGTGACCTGCATACACACATATATAGGAAGGTGATGTGATTGGCATTTTAGTTTTGTTTATATTCTGCTCAAGTTTTAAGTTTTTTTGTATAAGCAAACATCCATATTTTCATCTGTAATTTCTTCCATTGCTTTGAAGCTTTAAAAGTATCACCATCAGCAATTTGATAATCACTTGTATTTTTTTATGGTTTGATTTTTTTAAAAATCACTCATATAATATGAGCCATACTAGAAACTTCACATGAAACATTCTTTAGATATACAGTAAATATTCATTTAAATTTAACATGTTTCAGGGGAAACCCAATTTCTTCATAGGGTCAAGTATTATCACAGCATATATGAATAATCAGGTTATTAAAAATATTTTTTTTCTTAGAAAACATCAAGGTGCATAGGCTAATCATTTCAAAGTCCTACAACCCAATTAGCATTTCTTAAACATAGCTGGTATTATCTGGACTCTTCCTAAACTGGCACAAAATATGAAACTACAAAAAGAACTTGGAACCTGCAGCCATTCAATTTTGGTGGCTAAGAAACCAAGTTAGCCTCAAGAAACTTTTAAGACTATTTCTTCACCTCCAGCTCTTTTAAAGTGTATGAGAATGTAGATAATGAATTGCAAATAAAATATTGCTCATAAAGGAAATTACTTGAGAGATTTCAAAATGACCAGCTAACTTGGTTGATAACTCCATAAATGCAGGGAAACATGATAGATTACCTGTTTCTGTGGAATTCATTGTTTTTTAGGTGAGGTGTAAGGCCCAGTATTTCACAGATTTTTTTCACATTGAATCTTGCTTTCATTAGACTGAAAGATGGATTCTAACAGATAAATTAATCAACAAGGAGAAAGTGCCTAAGGTATATTTTGCTGGGCATAGACGAGATAAAAGAGGATTATAAAATTTGCTCAAGCAGAATGCAATAACACTGAGTGCTTATTATGTGCCAGGTTCTGTGGTAAATTTATATGTCAGCTTTTAATCCTCCTATAGAAACTGTATGAAATAGTTACTATTATTATCCATTTAACAGCTGGGGAAAATGATGCTTAAAGTTGTTAATTAACATGTCCAAGTTCACACAGTTGATAAAAGCAGAGCCAGTGTTCAAACCAAGGTCTCTGTGATGCCACCAGTTTTCAGCCTTTACTATCTGCGCTATATTTCTGGGGGGTAAACATCTGTGAGCCAGATTAAATCTGCTATAGCAGAGAGAAAGTTTTCATTAAAGGTCTTGAAGGTAGAACTTGAATAGATAAAAAGAAGAGAGGACAGTATTTTTTTTTTTAGGGGGAACAGTGAGACCAAAGGCAGGGAGGTATGAATGAACACATAAGGGAAGTTAAAAAAAAAAAAAAAGGCAAAGAACTTTTTTTTGAACTGTATGCCAGATATTTTACTGTTTTTAAGAAATCCTGTGCTTTTAAAACAATTTTAAAAACATACGAAAGCACAAAAGGAAATTAAAATCATCTATAACCCCACTTCTCAGAAATATACAAACATGGATTTTAATAGTATCATATTGCATATAGAAGTTTATAATGTGTTTTTATTTTAATATGTCACTCATGTTTTATATCCCTACTGTATTAATTATATACTTATTTTTGTTAGTAGTCTAATTGACCTCATAGATATATAATGAAAACATACACCAGATTTGGTTTATTTTCATTTTTCCTTGCAATATTAACAAATGGTTAGTTACTCAGCATGGATCTTTGCCTTTTATCAACACAGTGAGTCCCTGAAAGACTCTTGAGTCACTGAAAGTGTTTTCCTTTGCATATGGTATTACATCTGGTATTCCTTTGTCAATTCTCTTTCAATCGTTCGGATTAATTTTGTTTTAGGTAGGTTTTTCCATTAGCTCACTCTATTATTTTTCTTTTAATAGGTAGGTTTTGCCCATTTTCATACTGTCTTGCTTCTATTATCTTGTTTTAAGCTTGCTAATTTTAATGTTTCTTACAATTTCTTTTCTAATTCTTTTTGTTGTCCTGATTGTTTTCTCCTCCTCGCCCTCTTATTCTGCAGGTTCCTCCTCCTTCAGTGCTGAGTAACCAGTAATCCAAATAAAGTTCATCACAAAATTAAACAACAGTAATTTTTAAGACAAACTTACAGCAACAAAATTTGGAGCATGTGTTTAAGTCTATTAAAAAGCCTAAGGCAATAGATCTGTTTTCAGAAATTGTTTTATTTTTTCATAAAGTCCAAATCAATGCAGTATTAGTCAAATCAAATTAATTTGTGGGAACAGATTCCAAATCTGTGAAAAATTATTTTACATGTTTAAAAATGGCAAAAATTATCACCTTGAATATTTTCCAAATGTAAAATCAGAATTATTTACAAGTTCTACAGAGTTCATAAGTATGTAAATTAATTTTTAAAAAATTCTATAAGGATTTACACCCCACTGATAAATTGGGATGGGGAGGTCAAGAAATATGTTATCTCTTTTGTATGACATTTTAATAATTATATCATAATGTACTGTGAAACTTAAAGATTGTGAAATAAGAGTGCACAAGGTTATACCTAACCTATTTGAAAGAAGCTTTATCATTTTCAGTGACTAAATCATGGAAAAATCCAACAATAATTTTTCATGAGAAAAACAGAGGTCTCAAAGCATTTGGGAGTAGGCATTAATTAGGCTGGGTTCTAATCCTCTGATTTTCTCCAGGAAGCAGTATGATACCATCCACTATGCACTTAACCATCACATACCCAGTGAGAAGTACAGGCAGAGCAAGGTAACACTTCCAGTTTTTAGGATGGAAACAGTGAGGAGTCTTAAAATGACTTCCCTAGAATCATCATAGTATTTACTGGAAGTGATTATGTAACTGAATCCTAGGACACTTGACTCCTTAACCCTCATACATACAGAATGTGTTAGTTTAACCAAAGGAAAATGTGTCCATTCTTTTCTCCATAACACTGAGGTATTATTTTTATTGCTTAGCTTTAAAGCCACAAACAGTTGAACATAAGTTTTTTGAATGAAGTTATAAAAAAGTCTTTATATATATTGAATTCCCTCAGGTCTATACAGAAAAGGCAATATTTTATGTGCTCCAGTTTTTTTTTTTAATTTGAAATAGAAACCACTTAATTACAAAGAAAACGAGAATTTTCCAAAGCTAAGATGATCTCAGGCAGTGACAGCATAGCAATACAAATCCTTTGAAAGATGTGTTTAAGAATGCAACCTGACAAGTCCTTGTACTCCTTTCTTACTGTTCTATTTCCCAAAAAGGGAATATTGGTAAGAAATAATTCACTGGGTTCTCCAGAAAACATTTCAAATACTCTACATTGGCTCTATCATCATTAGACCCAATACGCTTATGCAAACTAAGTAAATACCAACGTGAACCTCAGACTTCTGTGAATTGTCACTTTAACTTTAGGGTTTGACATGCTAAAGCATATATTTTCTTATTCTGGGGTCCTAGCCTTGTATTTAGGACATTTTTGATACGGAAGCTGTTGGCAGGTCCTTTCTGTCATCATGTTTCCTACAAAGTAACTTGGAAAACTAGGCATCATGAAAAATTCTAAACAGTAGGAAGGCCTTCCATTTTGTGGGAGGACTTCTGTCCCTCTTGCCACTTCAAAGGTCTTGGGAGACCCCACCTGGCTCTGGGCACCTGAAGCCATCAGAGGAGGTAGATGCCCGGCTTGCTGGCTTTGAGGCTTGTGTTTCCTTCTGCCTGAGAATATTTTCACATTTTTCCCTGGTTGATAGACTGTTATTGGAATCGCGTATTTATTTAACCTTGGGTTCTGCAAACTTTTTCCCTAAAAGGCCAGGTAGCAAATATTTTAGACCTTGTGGGCCACACAGTCTGAGTCTGTTGCAGCCCCAGGCAGTAAGTGAATGGGTGTAGCTGTGTTCCAATAAATATTTATTTACATAAACCGGCAAATTAGAAAAGAACAATCGAGGGTGGAATTAAAGCATCTGTGATGTCTCCTTTTCCTATTCTTAACCTTCAATGGGTTGAGATCAAGCCAAAAAAAACCCCAAAAAACAAAAAGGTAAAGAAAATAGATTTTAAAAGGAACGAGAAGGGAAGTCTGGGATTTATAAATAGGCCACACTCATTGCTCTTTGCAGGACTCTGTTTACTAGTGTGACACTCTGTGATCCAAATGCTGAATACCAAGTCCTAGTCTCCTTTAACTAACCTACATAAACACTGCTGATACAATTTTGTCTGCAGGTGTCACCTCCCTTCAGTCTATGTATTTATGTTCCTGTTAAAATATATAGTAAACGGGAATATTTCTCCATTAAGGAGTCTGTGTCATTTTTGTCTCCGTCACATGACTTTTCACTTACTTATCTGGCTTTTCTGCCAAACACTAATAGCATTTGGACACGTGACCATTGCCACATTAAAATGAGAGACAAACTAATGCTTTTTGCGTGTTTATTGCTTCTCTTTGCTTACAATTTCCTGTCCACCACAGTACATAAATAATAAGGTATATTTCCCCTTTAATGGCCCATAAATTTGATTACCATTTGCCTTGTTCTTTGCTTTTATGAAACAGTGTTCTCATTTTCAAAATGTTCTGAATAATTTAAAAATTGTTTCAAAAGTGTAACATTTTTCCAAGTGGCATCTAAAAAATTGGGGTTGGTTTTATAACTTTTACTACTTATAAGTCTAGTGCCTTAATCAACCTCCATATTTTGAGTATTTACTGTGGCCAAGGCATTGTATTAAGCACTGTACCAAACTAATATCTGCCATCCAACTGGAACTAGTAGGTAGAAATTTGAGACAAATATGAAAGGTACATTTTTAACCTACCAACAAACTCAGTTAGACATAGGATATTGTCCACAATTATCTGCATACCACGCTCTATTCTCTGCTTTACTTTGCAAATGGAGATTTAGATTTAACGTTCTCAATAGCAGATGTACTGGTATATTCTGAGAAAAACATCATCCAAACTAGTTATTTGTGTAGTGAAAATAGGAATACAAGCTTCTTTGGTACAGCATGAAGCATTCAGAACCTAATATTTCCTTAGCTCAGGATTGTGCCTAAGTGGAAAATTATTTATGTAGTTGAGATTACAGAGACTACATAATCTTATGCTCTTGATTGGTTTTACTTTAACACTGTAAAATTAGTATTTCTCATCTGATTATAAAATTATTTTGAATCATCTTTTTAATCACTGCTGGGTATCTCAATGATAAATGAGATACCATTCCCCTTTTTTCAAAGTTTGGGCGTGTCTGTTTTTTAAAGACAATGTTTTTAGAGCAGTTTTAGGTTCACAGAAAAATGAGAGGAAGGTAGAGAGATTTCATGTATACTCCCTGCCCCCACACAGCATAGCCTCCCCTGCTATCAATATCCCCCACCAGAAAGGTACACTTAATGAACCTGCATTGACACATCATTACCACCCGAAGTCTATAGTTTACATTAGAGTTCACTGTTGCTGTTGTACATTCTATGCGTTTGGGCAAACGTATGATGACACATACTCATTATTACAGTATCATATAGAGTATTTTCACTGCCCTAAAAATCCTCTGTGCTCTGCTTGGCAACCACTGATCTTTTTATTATAGCCATAGTTTTGCCTTGGCCAGAATGTCTTATAGTTGGAATCATGCAGTATTATATATCTATTTTTCACTGTGTAAATTATGATACAATAAAATATTTACCCATATCAAGATTTTCCTACACTCAGGATTATTTTCTTAGGCTAGATTCATATTCATGCTGGATGAAAGGGACATCATTAGCTATTTCATTTTAAAAATTGACTATTTTAGTAGGTAGAACGTAGAACCATATATTGTTACTTTGATGAGAAAAATATGACTTTATTTTAAACATTTTTATTTCTTTGATTTCTACTAA
Source organism: Lipotes vexillifer (assembly GCF_000442215.2). Classification (NCBI taxonomy): domain Eukaryota; kingdom Metazoa; phylum Chordata; class Mammalia; order Artiodactyla; family Lipotidae; genus Lipotes; species Lipotes vexillifer. The sequence goes on from NW_006780523.1 coordinate 625,249, forward strand.
TGTTGAACCTTTTTTTTCTTCAAAATTATTAGCAATTTGATTTTCATAATTGTGCATTATTTGTTATGTCAATTGCTCAATTTTATACAAAGGGTTTTAACATTTTTCTTAAACATTTATATTGAGCTTTTAAAATAAGTTGCCATCTTTATTGCATTTCTAAATTTATTGTTTGCCTTTTAATTTTCCTAGTTATATTTTGAAATTCAGAAATTTTGTGATTTATTCCAGTCATTTATATCAACATTATTTAATGATTTTCTTCTGCTTTGAAACTTAGGAAGACCCCTCCCCATACTTGAAAAATTATTCATTTCTTTGTTCCTCTAGGATTTTATTGATTAATTAATTTTATATTTATTTCTGTAATGCAGCTGGAATTTATTTTGCTGCATGAAATAAGATGAATATATAAATTATTTTCCCATTAGCTAAAAAATAGCACGAGCCTCATTTATTCCTTCCCCAGTGCTTTATGATGTTCTTCATCATATATTACATGTTATATATGACAAGATCTTTTTTTGAATCATCTAGTAGAGAGGTCTCAAATTTTTGAGCACACATGCCTAGCATGCACAATTTGTGCATGCACCATCAATATATGACTTTGCTTTTATGAAGACCTACACTAGTACCTGTTTGCACTAACCAAAAGAAATTCTAAGAGGATTTTTGCTTTTAAGAAGAAAGGTGAAAAGTGAAAATAGTGCTCAGCGTTTATTTTGCAGTGAGCTGTTATAGAGACAACATGCACTTTTAGCATCACCAAGTTCCTTCCCGGGAACCACATACAACATCTCAGCATCCAGCCATCATAGCTTTGAACTGTGTGGGTGAGCATCTGTGCTTTATCTCCATTTATTTCGTGCATCTTTTAGCGAGATGTCTCCTAACGTAATTCCTTTTTTGCTTTATTCCATTTTGGCTTATGAAAGGTTTCCTAGGAGCACTCCATCTTTGGATAGTGGGGGAAAGCTGTATTTTTTTAATTACATACTTGCACTACTGTCAATCCATATGTTAAGTAACAATTATATTAATTTGTATCTTGAAATCAAATGAAAACATACTTTCTAATTTTTTTTATCCCACCCCTGGTGAATTTTTTTGCATGCTACAAACTACTTATCATATGATTTCTATTATTTTAGCTTAATAACAGACTTTTATTTCCCTATATCTAGTTTCTCCCTCTGGATTATTCTTTCTTCAGACATTTATTTGACATTCACTTACATATAAACATGTGTATCATTTTGTAAATTTCCTGAAAAATCCCATTTGGACTATAACTGTACTGTAGCTTCACTCAATTTATATATATTTTTTCTTTTGACATCTTTAGGTGGTGTTCTAATTCTCAGTGTATATAGCTTTTGTCATCTTTATGTCTCTTGGTAGGATTTTGAAAATGAGTCTTAAAGATGGTTAATGTTACTTAATCCTAGGCACTGTATATGTGTATTTGCAGGTATAGGGTGACTATATAATTTTATCATCCAAACCATTTCATCATCATCATCATCATCATCATCATCATTATTATTATTATTATTATTATTATTATTATTATTTGGCTGAGGGATCTTAGTTCCCTGACCAGGGATTGAACCTGGGCCCTCAGCAGTGACAGCGTGGAGTCCTAACCACTGGACTGCCAGGGAATTCCCCAAACCATTTCACTATTGAGAGTGAAAGGGAACACTATTAATTTTAACACTGGGGACAGCAGGGATAAATGGGACTCTTCTAGGGAAACCAGGCCATTTGTTAACTCTGGGAACCTAGAAAGCTTTTCACATTGGAGAATGCGGGTATAGACAGTTTTTGCAATAACTTTTTCTGTGAAGGAGAGGAATAAGAGAGAGTGGTAGATGTAGGGCAACACAGAACCAAATAATGCTGTTTATTTTTAATTGAACCTGCTTAAATGTTGATAGGGAGACCTCAGTAAAAATAGAGATGGTCAAATGATATTAGAAGGTTGAGTAATTAACAAAGAGAGGTCTGTGAAGAGGTCACAAGGGGTAGGATTCTGACCAGAGGAGGAGGAGTAAGCATTGTGCTTACAAGGATAAAGGGAAAGGTAACTTCATATGTAAATAAATTTGCAGGTAGAGACTAGGTAGCTGATGTTATTCCCATCACTTGTCAAAACATATAGGACTCTACAATACTGAAAATACTCAAGAAATTTATTAAAAACATCATATGCACCTGTTTTGGAAATGGGAGTTAATGTTTTTGTTTTTGTTTCATTCACAATTTCAGTGAAAATCATTACTCATTAAAATAACCCTGCAAATGTATATGCATGTTTTTGTAATCTCCATCAATATTTATTGTTATAGTGTCATTTTATCATTTTTCATAGTTAATTTTTTGGCCCCCATAAGTCTTCCAAAGATACAATCCTAAGAGAAAGAGTTTACACGTAAGTAAGAGGCAATATACTTCTCTAGTTTTTATTTCATCTCTTTTAAATCCTTGTCACTTCATTAATTCCATTTCTTTGAAAAGGTATGCATAGTTTTTGCTACATTAAGTTGTTATTTGTGCATTCTGCATCGCACTTCTGTTTGGCAGTGTATGTTGTGTTTAGCCCTTGTCCCTTTAGAACTTACTTAGCCTACAAAAGGGACTCTACCAGAAGACATAGCTTCTTGACCTAGTTTTCCCCTAATGCCAGGCATTTGTTTACCATCTTCATGGTTTTGTTCATACCTGTTGTATCACCTCTACCATCATTTACTTCACATTTTTCTTTGAATCAGCCCATGACTAATATCTCCACTTACTTTTATTTTGTTCTAGGCAGTACTACCTAGATATTGCAGTTTTTGTTGTGTTAGCTATGGTTTTAGAATATGGATATATACTATATATAATATATACAAAGGCATATAACTATAAAAAAAGTAGCATAACAAACCAACAGGGAGATATTTGGGGTGGAATGTTTTTCTTTTCAAATAAACTGGATGACATGGCATCCTGCCTATTTCATTTACTAATGGGATCTATGATTTCTCTCTCCTTACTTTTTATACCATCTACCTTAATTCATAAATGACTAGACTGGATATAACATGTTTATGTTTTGAAGTAAGCCATTTTAAAGCCTTTCTTAGCACTAACAAATAAGCATTTTTATAAAGAAAAGAGTGCTTAACACCATCTCATTTTATATAAAAAGTCAAAATGATATACTATAAGACAGTATCCCAATTTTGAAGGATTGTTTGCCAAGGATAATTTATTGATTCTAAAGCATTAAAAAAAGGATCATATATCAGATTTTTTCAATTTTAAGCAAAATTGATATTTGGAGTTGAAAAGAGAAAGTGTTATTACAGAGTAGATTTTCTTCTGCAACTGATAGTAACAACAAGGATACAGATACCCAAGACTGAAAGAAAATTATTTGGCCATAAAAAGCCTTCAACAGAATCCCTGCTGTAAATCATAGTAGAGATTTTCCAAGTCTCACCAAACACATAAAGGCCATTTCTAACCATTTTATCTAAAATATTGAATCAGATTAATGGAGGTGTCATATTAAAATGTGTTAGCTATTGGAGTTTGCCCTGTGGCCTTACAAATTTCAGGACTGAGATGAAGGTCCTTTGAGTTTGCTAGGGAGACAGCATGATACAGTATAACAAGTGTTGAATCTGAAAGTTAGTAACCAATGTTATCTTAAATCACTTCAGCATTGTTTCTGATTAGTTAGTTTTGTTGATTATAAAATGGGAACAATAATGATTCTTCTCTAGGTATTTTGTAACATAAATGATAAGATGTATATGCAACAGTTCTGTAAAGTACTACACATCTATACATTTTCAGTGCTCTGATAATAGTATTTAGCCTTTCTTTGGATGTGGTAATAGACTTGCAAATTTGGAAAAGACTTTCCCAAGGAGTAGCTTTTCTAACTTCCCACAGCTCTGCACCAGACCTACTGACTTGTTTTCACCAACTTTCATTGCTACCTAGCTTTTAAAATGTACTACTTTTGTTATGGAACAAAGCCTACATACTTTTATTCATTCAATACAAATTTATTGCTCACCTATCCTGTGAAAGAATGTGCTAGGTGCTAAAGTTTCAAAGGTGAACGTAATGAAATATTGTTTTCCAAAAGGTCAGGATATAGTCATGGAGATAGTCATAAACAATTGTAGTGCACTGAGTTCAGGAAAATGAAAGTAAACCACACTGTTGCTATGGGAAAACAGAGGCCTAGGACACTCAACCTAGGCTGATTAGGGAAATCTTCCTGGAGAAGGTAAGATCTGAACTTCATCTACTGTGTACGTATCAAGTACAGTTCTAAGCGCTTGAGATATATGGTAAGCAAAATTGGGATCATTCCTGCCCTTAGCACTTATATTCTATCAGGAGAGACAGACAATCTGATAATCAAATAAATATAAAATCACAACCATGGTAATTGATGCAAAGGAGAGGTACCTAGTACTAGGAGACCTCATAATAGGCATTACTGTTTTAGTTTCAAGTTCGGTTGGGGGAAGTCTTCCCTCATAAAGTAACTGAGATCTAAAGGATGAATAGGAGGTGATTGGTTTAGGTTGGGCCATAGACTGATTCCAGGCAGAAGAAATAACATATTTAGGAGGGAATGTAGCCATTGGAGTCTTTGAGAAAAACCCAATATATAGCAGCCCTTTCACTGTCTAGGTTTAGAGTAAATTCAGGAGAGAAAAAAAAGATAAAGGAGTAGGACATAAAGTATCATCTTTATTAATGACAAAGTTGTTATTGGAGAATGTTGCATATGTGTGAGAGTCAAATTCACTTCCTATTATTGAATACCACGATTAGTCAAATTTACTTGCCTAGTTAAAAAAGATTGTAGACTACTTATGGTCTCCACAGAAGAGAAGCCTTTTAGGATATTTACAACACGAAGAAACAGAGCATGACTTGAACATTGTGTAGGGTGAGTGGAAAGACTATGTAGAAGGGAGAGGTGGAAGATAATAGAAATGGGGATGAATGATGAATGAAAGTTCTGGAGGAGGCAGGTGGACAGGGACTGGACTAGTGTGAGAAGCGCGAAGGGTCCAGGGACACACTCATTCTCAGCATCGTTCAAGTAAAGGATTGGCATCTGAAAGTGAGTGCTGCTTAGGTCTTATGTCCTGCGCACCTTCTTGCCTTATCCTAGTCCTTGTCCTGCTG
>NW_006780523.1:630507-687698 GCF_000442215.2 Lipotes vexillifer
CCTTGTCCTGCTGAAGGGCCTGAGACTGAAAGCAGAGAGGAGGTGCTGGCCCTGAGAAAGAGCAAGGATATGTCATCCTCTGAGACTGGAAGAACGACATGGGAATGGAGATGTATGCAGATAATGGAATAGCGTACAAGAAGTTAAGGGAGAATAGATTGGATGGTCTCATGTTTCACGAAGATGAACTAGGAAACAAAGTCAACAGCTTAAAATGAGTATGGAGTGTGAGAGCCGTGCATATTTAGAGCATGCTGACAAAGGAGGAGGGGTACTCAACATGCAGGCCTTTGTTGAGACTGAAAATCAGTCTGTACCACTGATTATGTCCACTTGTGTATAGCTGCCTGGGTTCATGAATGGCAGAGGCATGATATAGCACCAGTCCAGGGAGGAGGTCAGTCCAGGGAAGAGATTTTACAAAGTGAGTATGATGGTGGATAGGAGTAAAAGGTGCTGGTGACAGAGGAGTTCAGGTGATAAACCTTGGGAACCAGGTATTTTGTAGAGACAGGAGAGGACAGTAGGGTGATAATTGACTGCGAGAAAATAGTAAGATCAAGGGAGACAATAACGGTCTCAGTGAAGCTGAAGAAGAGAGAGGTGGCTGGAGTCGGGTTGGGTGTATAAGATCTGAGAAGAACACCAGTGATTTATTTGTATTCTTTTCAACAGATGAGTCTGTTCCAGATTGTTTCTGAGTGAAGTCCTAGATGCAGATGGCTGTGGATGTATAGCAGTGAAGGTCAATGAAGTTTAAAAGATGAAGGAACTGAGAAGCTCAATGGCTGCATGGTAAGTCCGCACAAACCGTGAATTGCCCTAAGATGATGGATGGATTAGATTGCACATATTGTAATCCTCATTCCAAATGGCTGGTGAATATTAGTGCCTCAGGAGGAGGCCTGTAGATGACAGTAATGAGTGGGGTTAGAGCATGATTCAGTGATGTGGCATGAGTTTCAAAGAAGCAAAGCCTTTTTATAAAAAAAAATATGAGTGTAAAAATATGTGGAATGTTGGATAATAAGCAGGCTCTGATTAAGAAAGCTTCAGAGGAATGGTGTCCTCCAAAGAAAGTCAGGTTTCAGTTGACTTCAGTGAAGAATTTGAGTACGTAGGGGATGTAGGAGCATACCACTGAATGAGGCTCATAGAGGACTTAGTGGAAAGTTTTGTTTTTTGAGTGGGAGGGATTTCTTGTGTCATTGAGAGAAGTACAGAATAGTATGGAAAGAAGAGTAATGGGGATGTATGTGGACTCTGTTATCACAATGACTTGGCTTAAATCCTAGCTCCACCAGTTAAAAGCCCTGTAATCATAAACAAGTTATTAACTTGAGTTCCTTGTTTGTAAAATGGAGTTATAATGTATGCAGCTCATAGCATTATTGTAAAGAGTAACAAATTAATACATGTTTACTGCTTAGCATGTAGTAAGTGGTAAATAAAAGTTATTATAAGGATCAATTATTATTATTATAAGGATCAATAAGGAGATGGCCAAAGATAATAGAGACATGAGGCCTAGTGGCATTAACTGACTTCAGTTCTAAGTCATAATTAGAAGCCTGGGGATGTTTGCATCGTGGTCTAGTATGAGATTCTTAGGCCAGCACTTTGGAGAATGGTGATGGGGCATCAGTGGACATGCCAGAGCTACCAATCTGGTTCATTGGCTTTTCTCCTAGTTGAAGTCGTATCTAGGTGAAGAGTTAGGGAGTATGAAGAAAGATTAATTAATTGCCACTTAAAATATGTTCTATTATTATTCTGTGGTTATGGCTAAGTAGAATTGTTTTCTTCACAAGGATTCACTGGGATTCTAAGCCACAGAAGTGAAGAACTTCTGAGAGCTATCATGTGTTGATTCTATTTCCAAAGGAAGTAGTGCCAGTACCTAGTTCCATTAGTCTCGGGAAGTGGAGTCCTTCAATTCCAAAACATATTTCTTGAATGCTTTCTATGTGCTTAGTATCGATAGCTCTGCTAGATCCTAGCATTATTAGGAGTATATATTACTCACTTTTGATATCCTTCTGTGAAAACCCTGAGTTCTGCTACAATGTCCGATGGAGAATAAGAAACATCAAATCCGCTAATTTTGAAAGATATTCTCGGCTTAGAATTAAATCAAATTGAATAGAAAAATCTCCCTCCAGTGTCAGGTTTGAGCTGTATGACCTAAACCCCTAAACTCTTAGCCTTATCTACCATCTCCTTCCTCTATCTTTAAATACTTTTTATTTCTTTTTAATTATGAAATATAACAAAGATGGAGAAAAGTATAGAGGAGAATATTAATAGCTAATACTCCTCGTGTTGGCTTTGTACCGGGCACTGTTCTATGTGCTTAACATGTATCAACTCATTTAATCTATAAAACAATGCTATGAGATAGGTTGTTACTATTATTCCTATTTTGTAGATAAAAAAACAGTCTCAGAGAGATAAATATGTAAATAAATATGTAATTTATCCAGGATCACACAGCTAGTAGGCTTAACTGCTTACACTATACTGCTTTTCATGTGTCATCTTTAACAAATCTTAACATCTTGCATATTTGCTTCAGATCTTTTTTATGGAAAAAAAATTACAGAATAAAGTTCAAGTTCCCTTGTCAAGTACTCCTACCCATTTCCTCCTCTTTTGTCTGCCCAAAGGTAACCACTATCTTGAATTCAGTGTTTATCAATTCCATGGATGATTCTGCAAGTTTTCTATATATATATTTATGTACAAAGAATACATAGAATTATTTTGCAAACTTCTTATAGTTTGTTGTTTTTTACTCTTAACATTTTTGAGATGTAGCCTTATTGATATATAGAGTTGGAGGCTGTTCATTTTTAGAATACTCCAGTGAACATATACTGTACCTATTCTGTTTATGCTGTACCTATTCTTCTATTCCTATCCCTTGCCCGTTTTTCTGTTTATTTTACAAGATCTTTAAAGTTTTGCTTTTTTATATCCATGTACTCTTATTTCACTTATCCTATTGTCAGTAATTTCTTTTTATAAATGAATGTAATTGCTTTGTCTTTTTGATCACCCTAAAAATACTTATGTTAAAGTCTTTTTATAATTCAGAGATCAGCAAACTTTTTCTGTAAAAGACCAGACAGTAAATATTGTAGGATCTGTGGGCCAGACTCTGTTACAAGTACTGAACCCTGCCATAGTAGTGCAATAGGAGCCAGAAACCATACGTACATGAATGGGCATGGCTGTGTTCCAATAAAACTTTATTTACAACAACAGGCATTAAGCTGGATTTAGCATGAGGGCCACTGGAATGGCTGTGCTCTACAACTAATTTCATCTGGAGTAAATTCCTATTCAGATGGTTGATTTTATTGATTAGTCTTAGCAATATATGTCTCTGTGTATTTTAGATTTTGGTTTCTCTTTAAGGGGAGCCTTTTTTTCCCCAACAATTGGCTCCACCCAGTCACAGAGGCCTCCACTCCAGTCCAAAGTCATGTGATTTCTGTGCTATCTCACCCTGACAAAAGAGGTGATACCCCTTTCCTCTAGACTATTTATGTTATACATAATTCTGTCATTGAATATATTGTACTCTGTTTCTGGCAGGGGAGAGAGGTCAGGGGAGGAATTAAACACATTTTTTTTTCTAGGATGTTTTTAATTCCTTGGGAACAGGGTCTGTGTATTATTTCTGTATGCCTAGGACTAGCAAAACATTTGCTGGACCATTTGGTGTATTTTTCATTATGAGTTTTAGAGGAATGTAAATTTAAAGAAAACAATAGAATTTAGTCAAAATACTTGATTTAAAAAGGTTTCTCATCTTCCAATATTATACACTGTTAACTTTGAAGTAGAGAACCTTAAAAGATATTTATAGACTCTTACTTTCTTACTACTTGGTTAATGAGAATTGACCTAAAATGTGTTCTTACAAGAATGAGTATTCTGACAGACTCTTAAAGAAACTTAATTAGGGTCAAGACTCTTCCTTTAGTATAATAACAGTGATTATAATTAACAATTGTACATACATTTTATCTAAATATAATTTGTACCCATTTACTTGAGAACGCTTGTACACAGAAAAATTGCGTGAAAAGTTAGAGAAGTCTCAGAAGAGTTTCAAATGAAGTGATTAGCACTGAGGACATAATTGAGAGGCTGTTAAAGGGAATATTTCAAAGAAATGCCTTTCAAATGAATGTCTTATTATATAGTAGTTAATGTTATTTCCTGACCTAAAAAAATCATTGAAGGCTTGTTTGTATGCGGTTGATTATCAATTTGCTGATTAGGTTTAATTGCTCATAATTTGTATTCTTTCTCTGCTTAATGCCAATGTCATGCAGTGGACCTTGCCTATTTTTAAGTGGTTTTCACATCATAATTTCTCTTTTATATTTTGTTAAAGATATTCCACTTCTCTTTCTCTATCTGTTATTATATTTTAAGTTAAAGCCTGAACTATTATTTTACAGCAATGTGATCACAAGTTGAAGAGTTTGTGCAGCCATTTGATAAAGAGTTTTAAAGTGGCACCATTCTGGAGTTTAGGGTTTTTCCTTATTTTGTCATTTCAGTTGAGGCCGTCCTGTATTTATTGTAGTCAACACATGTAAGTTATGTATGTGATCTATATGTGTCTCTGACCAAAGGGTAAAATGTAGAGTATCAATGTGCATTCTCACCCTTGAGTAAACCCCATTATTTTAGAGAAAAAAAGCCAACCCCATGTTATAGTGATTTTTGACTCCAGGGGGCAGTGTAAAATAAGAAATGATAAGGCCTTACCTAGTCGCAGTTTATATTTAATGTAATTATCAAAGCCAGAGGGAAATGATGGATTTTATGAAGCCAACCAGGATTTCACTGTGTAAGTTATATCATTCTGAGATGGCTCTTTAGATGTAGGAGCCAGAGTGTCCATTTGAATCCTCATGTGGAGGCTAATAACGGCTTTCCTGCCATATTTCAGTGTTCTCATCTGCAATCCTTTTATGATTTTACCCCAGACAATGTGGTTCCTCTAAAGGACTTGTTAAAAAATTCTCTATATTTCAAATGGACCTTTCCTGTGTGTACACATGAACAGGCAGGCTCACACATACACATATCCCGTAGACAGCCAGAGAGATACGAAGCCGTTAGCATACCATTATGGCTATATACTTAAGCAACTGATATACAGAAATGGTGGTAACAGAAGCTATTTATTGTTACTCAATAGCAGGCACTGTGCTAGGAGTTTTGTATATTAAATCTCATTTAACTTTGTAATAAAATCTTATTTTTACAGATAAGGAAATTGAATCTCAGTAATTTACACAATGACTGCCAGCTAGCAAATGGCTCATGAGGATTCAAATACACATGTTCTTTTTATTATGGTAACCTATATGCCTATACCCTACATAACACATACTTTGTTCAAGAAGTAATAAATACCAGTTGGAAACAGATTTTATGATCCCATTCTGTGTGTCTGTTTTAGTGCCACAGCAGTTAATTTAAAAGATGCTCAGTTTTTCTTTGAGAAGAACAATTTTACCACTTCAGTATTTTCTCTTTCTTGCTAAAAATCACATCTAATGAATTTTAAGAGGCTACCTTGCCCAACTCCTAAAACAGTTCTGGCCTCACAGCACAGTTTCTGGTTGTGCAGGCTAGATTTAGTTGAGTCATATTAGAAAGACATGTAAAGAACATTTTTGGCTAAAGAGCGAAGGAATTAATATTTGGCCTTTACTATCCTATGATCAGTTCATTGCACATCCTGCCTTATCTACTTCACAGAAGAACGCTAGGGACATCTGAGAGGATAAGCACTTGCAGTTCTTTTTATTAAAAAAAAAATAAGCAAACAAACTGAGCTCCGCTTTCATTTATGCCTTTACATTACCAAAGATTACATACAATTATAATGTGAGCAGAATGGATTAAATTAGGCATTAAGATTCATTAATGGTGATTGTGAATCCCTGAAGATCATGGGGGCTGTAAGGTAACCAATATTGATAAATATTGTAAAATACTTATCAGTGCTTAGAATGATACATTATTAGACCTGTTATAGATCATAAAGTTCACTTACTCTAACTCCCTCCTTTCTGATGTGGAAATTGACCCATAAACAAGCTTTAAATTGCTGATATGTGTGCAATGTGTGTCACACATTTATAAAAGTAAACATTATTATAACACCATTTTGTAAGAGGCACTGCTTACATGACCTTGACAATCCAGCCTTCTAACCTGGATTATAATCACTAATTACATATTACTAGTCTAGATATATCTGTAACAGGAAAATTTGAAGGGGCTCTTAAACTTGTAATTTATAAAGCCAATAAAATGAGAATAAAGCAGTGTTCAGGTATTAGCTTATAATTCCCATTCAAGAAGTACTGAAACCCTGAGGAAGATATGGCTCCCTTCTTTGCTCCTTAAATCTTTCTCAGATTCTTTATCCTGGGTACTGCTTAGCATCCTTTTGGATCTCACACTTTGGGGATAGTCTCACTGGCTATCCCGGAATGATCTCTTTCTTGTAGTAGAACCTTAGTTACTAATTACAGAGGAGTCTTGGTCTCTTTAGCATCTGGAATTGTTTAAAGTTCAGATTTTTAAATAAGAATTCTTCCTCAATTGATTCTAAAGAATGCTGTTTTACTCTAAATTGGATCGGCAAGATGACTTCTCATTACGCAGGAAATGGCTTATCTCTGTATTTGTGTGGGTCTGCACATTTCTCCTTCTCTGAACCTTTCCCTCTACTGCTAGTGAGTTCTCCCTGCTGAGTCACTTGATTGGAGAGTGGTAGGATGATTATATTCCTTTAATTTTTGTGAGTAGCCCGACATCTAGATTGGGATCTGATCTACAAACGTATCTTACAGTGGAAAGAGGCATAGACACTGTTGTACTTTATATAAATGCAATTCCATGTCCTCTGGCTATAGCAGACCTGAAATTTACTTTTGTAAACATTTCATTTCTAGTTTGTCTAATAAACATTAGGATTTGACCATTCACAATTAAGTTTATTTTTAATATCAGCTGAATAAATAAAAGCATTCAGAAGGGAACTCCTGTGTCTTCTCACCACCTAATCACCCAGGTAACTTGTCTGTATGCACATATTCCCTATCTTCTGTCCAACTACAATAGAAATACCATCATTCCTATTAAAGGACCTCTTTTCCACTTATACCCTGTGTCCCATCACTTCTTGCATATTCAAGAATGGTTTGACCCTCAACCAACTCCTCTCTCCTGCATCATCATTTTCTCATTCTCTGCTAGATTGCTCTCAGCAGCAAACAAGTATGCTCTGACATCTTCCATTTTAAAATTAAACTTTTCATCCCTTGCTTCTAAGTCCTGTCTTTCCTTAATATCAAAATTTGCATGTTTGTATTTATCTCCACAATCACCATTATCTCTTTAGCTGCCACACATTTAGGCTTGTGTTCCCTCCACTCAAGGTCCTCAACAACCTCCATGGTGCTGAATGCAATGATTAACATTTAGTTATTCCATAGAGCTGGCCAAGCCATCTGTAAAACTCATCTCCTCTTGCCTCCTGTGACATCAGACTATCCAGCTTTTACCCCTACCTCGCTGGCCACTGTTTCTTAGTCTCCTTCATGTGCTCTTCTTCCTCTTTCTAATTTGTACAGTTTGGAGTGTGCAGGGCTTCATCCTTGGGCTTCGCCCTCACACACCAGCTACACTCACTCTTCAGTTCTATGACTACATTCTACCTATATTGTTGCCATTTCCTAATTTATATTTTTAACTTGAATTCTTCCCAAGTTCCATTCTTATATTTTAAGCTGCCTACATGTCATCTCTACTTGGAGAACTTTCTTATATTTAACATGGCCAAAAGGGAAGTTTTGATCCCTGACCTTTCACTGTCACCCCACAACTACTCCCCTCCTATTCTTAGCCATTTCAATAATAAGCATGACCATTCATGCAGTTGCTCAAACCAAAATATTAGGTGTCATCCTTGGTTCTTCTCTTTCCAAGTCCTGCAGGTTCTCTCTTGTCTCTGTCTGTCTCTCTGTGTCTCTGTATCTCTGTTTCTCTTTCTGTCTCTATATATCGATCTATCTATGTAATCTTTCAAACTTGTGCCTTTCTCTCCATTTCTACTATATGTCACTCTAGTCCAAAACACCATCATTTATATCTTGAGCTTAACTAGTCCCCTTGTTTCTTTTCATAGTGAAAGTGATCTTGGTAGAACATAAGGCAGATAATGCTGCTTTTCTGCTTAAAACTCTCTGGTGGCTTCCCATGACTCTTAGGATAAAATCCAAACTTCTTACCATGGCCTACAAAGCCTTGTATGATCTAGCTCTTGTCTGCCTCTCTTAAGCATTCCCTATTTCTTACTTTGCCATGCTGGCCTTCCTTTCATTTCTCCAACATACCAAAGCTACTTTCTACCTCGGATTTTTGTACTTCCTGTATGCTCTTCTGGGAATTATTTTCCTTAAGATTTTAATAGGCTTGCTTCTTCCCTCTTAGCCTCAGCACTTTGTGAAGTTGCATCTCTCTTACCTGTTACTCTCTATCATATTATGCTGTTACTTAAAAAAAAAATCTTCCTAGCACTCATCTCTGAAGTTATCTTAGCTATTTGTGTATTTTCTAAAATGCTCTATCAAAACCCACTAAGCTCCATGAGAAGAGGATATCACTATATCCCTTGACCTAGAAGAGTGTCTGGCTAAAGTAGCTGCACAGTATTTGTTAGATGATTTAATTTTGCATGATTTTCAAGCTATTTGAGTTTTTCCTTTTTTATGAAGAAGTATAACTGAACCCCAGATATCTCACAGTTTGATGTAAATTTGATGCTATGTGTTAAAATATTTCCCAAAATTTGGTGTGCATTTGTTCATTTTATCTGTTCAAAAGTAATATGTTTTTTTAAATGCTTCACAGATGGTTAGTTAACATTTTGTTGATATAATTTCAGTGTTACAGAGCAACTGCCTATGTTGTTTGCTTGCTTTACATTTTGTCTGAATAACACAGGTTGCTGTATGACTACACACACATACATACACATACACACTATTGAGTACTGGCTATGTTTGTTAATAAAGAGATTTTTTTGAAAATTTGCCATTTCATTATGAAAAATTTTAAATATATAAGAAAGTTGAAAAAACTTGTATAATCAACATGTATATACCCACCACTTAGATTCTAATACTAACATTTTACTATACTCGATTTGTCACATATCTATCCATATATCCATCTTTCTTTCCAAATAGATATATTTTTAAAGACTTTTTAAAATTTATTTTATTGCAGTATAGTTGATTTACAATGTTGTGTTAAAGGACTTAATTTGTTTAAGATAGTGAATATTTTCTAAGTTCTTTAATTTCAATCAGAGATGAAGCAAGTTGCTCCTTATTTTGCCTTCCAAAGCACTAGAATGGAATCTTATGATGTATTAAACCACTGTACATTTGACTCTTAAAATTCAAAATAGCCAAAAATTAAAACTGTGCTTTGAAACTGGTACTCATAGGAAGTGACAGATATGTCATGGTGGATGATGAAGAAACTGGGTTAAAATGAGCTCTAACCTTTAATTGAAGATGTTTAGTCTGAACAAGAAGCAATGGGAAAACTAAACTTGTAATTAATAAAACTGTTAGAAAAATAACCACAGTTGACTTCATTCTTCTCTTGAACATTGATGGTCATTGTTTCTTTTTCCCCATTGTTTAATGTCTGTTTCACTGCTTATTGACACTTGTAGTAGTGAGTGGTAAGGGGGAAGTATAAATGACAATATCCAAATTGATTTGTCATGTGATGAGATAATGAAATTTTTTTTTTTTTTTTTTTTTTGCGGTACGCGGGCCTCTCACTGCTGTGGCCTCTCCCGCTGCGGAGCACAGGCTCTGGACGCGCAGGCTCAGCGGCCATGGCTCCCGGGCCCAGCCGCCCCGCGGCATGTGGGATCCTCCCGGACCGGGGCACGAACCCGTGTCCCCCGCATCGGCAGGCGGACCCTCAACCACTGCGCCACCAGGGAAGCCCATGAAATATTTTATTGCTAGTTAATTCATAGAATCATAGAGTATTGATGAATAGAATCATACATAGAATGTTGGAACCAGAAGGTCTGTCACAGATCACCTAGTCCAATCTCCTCATTTTACTAATGGGAAAACTGAGGCCCCAAGAAGGGAAAGCAACTTTTCAAGGTCACATTTTCCTGAATTGTGCATAACTGGAACACTAAACTAGTATGTCTAGAAGCTTCCTTCCTTCTCTACTTGCAGAAAGGCATGAAGAAATGTTTCACATTTCTGGCCTACACGATTACTTGGGTTCTTCCAGTTTTGACATTTTTTCATTATCTGATTGGACATTAACTGCAACCTGTCATGTTCTATATTTTTAAATTGCATTTATAACATTTTAAATGACAGTAGTACTTAGGGTTCAATTAGAAATAGAAATTACTAGTTTAATGGACAGTGAGTTTCTGTTTAATTTACATATTCTTTTGGTTTGTTCCTACTTGAAGCTTTTCTAGTTTTCATGAGTTATCAAGATGTGACAAAAGAAAAAAGCTTTAAGTACTATCAGAGGGGAATCTAGGTTTTGTGGGCCTAAAGTTCATAAAATTGGGGCATCAAAATACAAAATTAAGGGCAAGAAAGAATATTCTAAAGGGCCTATGTAAGTGAGGAGCCCTGAAATTTAAGAAGCTTATTTAACTTTACTGTGCCCTACCTCTGAAATCCAGAACAGATAAATTAGCTAGGTGAATAAATATTTTTTATTGCACAGGGAAGGGACAAAAGGAAGCTAATATTGTCTAAGTACCTACTGTGTAACTGGCATTATGCTAAGCACTTTACACAAAGTATCTTATTTAAGCCTGAACAAAACTACGAGACTGGTATTATATATGAGCTATATTTCATAAGTTAGGTATGTCTAATAAATGGCAAAAACAGGGTTTGAACCTAGGTCTTTCTGATTCCAAAACCTGTGCACACTCCACCATACCCTTATATGAGAACAGCTGTTATCACAAAGCTCTGTTAATTATATTAAAAATAGAAATGCGATCAAATGTAGATATTGACAGCAGAGGGCTTCCATTCATAAAGGATAAGAGAAGTACTCAAATAATGATAAATTCAAGACAGAATGTTTTATTTGCCACAAGAAATGTTTCAAGATAGAACCATAACCATCTTTGCCAACGGTGGGAGGATTCTAAGAAATATAAACATAAAACAGCTTTTCTGTTTTCCGAGCACTGCTTTTAACTATGCTCTTTCCATCCCCCATTCCGTCCCTTAGCAACATCTTTAGAAGATTCCATTAATTTGTGGCTATTTTCATTTATTCCAGTTTTGTTCAATTCATTGTAAAAATTCAAAAACCTTTCCCATCTTCTGTTCTAGTGCAGACTGAAGCTGCGACCCTGGCTGCTTGGAGACTAGTCTGGGTTGTAGCAAGTGCTGCGGGGCGGGGGTCTCAGTGTCACCCGGTTCTGAAATGCATTCATTCTACCTCATTCCTCTCCCCAAAGCAATTCCTTTGGTGTTGGGGACAGGGAGGGGGGAATAGTGGGTACAGAGCCCTTCTTACATAATTTACTGGTCACCTTCTGTGGCTGGGGACCACAGTTTGTCCAGTTTGGTAGCCTCTGCTGCTGTGTGATGTTTGCATATGTGAAGTGTGTGGCTTTCTTGAGGTACTGTTCACCTTCATCCCAGCTACTTCTATCACTGAATATTACCTCAGAAAGGAGCAGTTGTGTCATTCTTCAGCTTCTCCAGGTGGAGAGGCATCTTATTTGCGCAACATCTCTCTAGATAGCCCTACAAATTCTACCCTTTGTGTTGAGGTTCTCTTCTAAGTCCTATCACTGAGAGGGTTTCTCCCATATTCTTCCAAGGCATACCTTGCTATAATCTCCTTTTGCCCTGCTGGTGTAGGCAACTCCAGCAGGGCTCCTCCCTTTAGAAACATCTATACCAGAAAAGGATATATTTCCATGTTTTCATATGCTTTCGAAAACGTATCAGGCTCTCTCAAGAGCTGTCTCACCATTCTCCTGACTCATGGCATTATCAGGTTGAGATTGCAGGCTCATCCAGGAAGTGAGAAACATCTCATCTTCTTGCAGGCAGCCCTGGTCTCTCTGAATGATTCTCTTGAAGCTGTCCCTTGGCCTCGCTCAGCCTGTATTAATGACAGAAAGCACACCAGTCACTCTCCCATAAGGAGAGGAAGAAGTAATTTCCAACTAGAAACACTGTACAACTCACAAAACCAGTGATTCTACCCTTCACACTCCTTATATAGACCTGAGGAGGAGTGAGGTATCTGCCACCAGTTATTACCTAGTCACTTAGAAATGGTTCATATTCAGCTTTGGGCCTTAGTCACTAGCATTCTGTTAAAGGATTATTTGGACTAGTAAGGGAAAGCTGCCTAGCAGGTATGATAGTTGCAATAGGTCTCGGGTTTTTAGAACCTGTAGGAATAGTGATAGAACTATTGTGATTAAACCTGTATAACTGAAAAACAAATGATGTATCATTAATTTGTTTGTTCATTTGTATAGTTGTTAAGAATTTGGATTCTGGAGTTCAAAAGACCTGGATTCATGTGTCGACTTAGAAACATTAGTTAGCACTAAGTTTATATTCAGAATAAATTTTGAAAAGTTTCTTAAAGGTCCTTTTCCTAACAGGCATTTATATTAGCTACACAGACCATAGAATGTGCTATAGACTTAATATTAGTGTCCTCTAAAAGTTCATATGTTGGAACCTACTTCCAAATGTGATATTTGGAGGTGGGACCTTTGAGAAGTGGTTCGGTCATGAAGGTGGACCCCTCATGAATGAGATTAGTGCCTTTGTAAAAAAGACCCCAGAGAGATTCCTCACCCTTCTGCCATATGAGAGTGTAGCAATAAGATGGTCATCTATGAGCCAGGAAGATGGTCCTCACCAGGCACTGAGTTTAAGGTTGGATTGATGAGAAATACACACACCTTAGCATTTTCTGGTAACATTCCTCTGCTCCAGGAGTCAGTAAAAATTTTCTGTAAAGGGTCAGAGAGTAAATATTCTAGGCTTTGTAGTTGCATATTCTTTATTTTTTTTTAATTTTTTTATTTTTTTCGGTACGCGGGCCTCTCACTGCCATGGCCTCTCCCGCTGCAGAGCACAGGCTCCAGACGCGCAGGCCCAGCGGCCATGGCTCATGGGCCCAGCCGCTCCACGGCACGCGGGATCCTTCCGGACTGGGGCACGAACCTGTGTCCCCTGCATCGGCAGGCGGACTCCCAACCACTGCGCCACCAGGGAAACCCCATGTTCTTTATTTTTGACAACCCTTTAAAATAGTTAAAAACCATTAATAGTTAACAGACTGTGCAAAAATAGGATTTGTGGGATGTAGTTTGCCAACTCTGTAAAGATAAAGAGAAATTCTAAGAAACATTAATGCAGAAAGAATAAATTACCTAGAAAGGAAAAAATAATCAGGTTGGAATTGGATTTCTCATTTGCAATGCTGAAACTGGAAAGCTCCTGAAAAGCATCTACAGACTACTGATCAAAAAGCGCCACAACAAGTAATACTCTTAAACTAAAGCAAAAGGATCCTTTGCCACAAACCTTGGTCTTTATTTACTTTTTTAATTTTTGCTGTACGCGGGCCTCTCACTGTTGTGGCCTCTCCCGTTGCAGAGCACAGGCTCCGGACGCACAGGCTCAGCGGCCATGGCTCACGGGCCCAGCCGCTCCGCGGCATGTGGGATCTTCCAGGACTGGGGCACGAACCCGTGTCCCCTGAATCGTTAGGCAGACTCTCAACCACTGTGCCATGAGGGAAGCCCAAACCGTGGTCTTTAAAGTGGCCACTCTGGCCTTCCTATAGCTATGACCCTCTGCACAGGGCAGTGATTCTAATTAGTCAAGTGCCCATGCTGTGCCACCACTTTCTGGTATAGAACTGGAGTCAACGAATTTTTTTGCAATGTGTCTTTACAGGCCATTAGAAAGGTATGCTTATTAAGGTAGGATAAAAGAACATGTTTAATGATTTATTAGCTTGGTTTACAGCTTTTAAATATTTAGATATATGGTATGTAAACCTCTATTTTTATCCTTGTTCCCACACCCACAAGTGTTAGGAGAATGCCTGACCATAACCCAAGAATCATACTCTAGCCACGGTATCAATGATATGTCAAAGATGTAGTAAAACAAAGGTATTTGGAAATATGTGAGAATTTAGAGATTATATTATCCATGAACATGATATGAGGACAATACTTGAATGAAAAAAATTACTCACCAAATACTAAAGAAACCAAAAGAGAAACCTCAAGAGAGAAGAGAGGAAAGGGAGAGAACACCATGCTGAGTAAGGTTTTATAGGAAGAAATAGAATAGGTTAGACAGAAAGTTTGGAATATGTGCCTTAAGGGCAAAATAATGGCTCTAGAAGTAGGATATAGTATAAGGGAAATTTGAATAATTGCTAAACTATCTTAACAAAACTTAAAACCTGGGAATGGGGAACGGACAAAATAAATATCTTTCAAAGTTCTTTTTGCAGTTGTGGTGGTGGTAGTGCTGTGGGAATAGCTTGAAAAAGTGAAGAACATAAAGTATTCTAAAGGCCTCAAGTTACTGAAGAGGGGGTAGTTACAGAGGACATGGGAAATATGGGACTATTCTGTAGGACAGTTTTGGAAATGCTGCTTTAGTCATGTTTAATGTGAATGTATTGATATTGCCCTCTGGTAGATACATTATAATGACTCCTTGGTTCTGTGTCTTTATTAATTACATAATTAAGGAACCTTGTCACATTGTTTACCGTTATTTAATACCCCCAAATTGTTTGGAAATTATGATATAGGAATTTCATATTCTTCTCATGCATATTCTTTTGATTTGGTGAGTGCTAGATATTGCCATCTTGATAATACCTCTGTCAAATATTCCTTGTACATTTTTGGTGCTAGTGTTGATAGATTTTTGAGATTTAAGTTTATCTTTTCCTTCTTCCACACCGCCACCCCCTACAATTTTCAAGGATCACCATGACTCTATATTTAGTGGACTATACTTTTTCAGACACTGAACAGCACTTTTCCTTTTCTTAACTCGAGCTTGTACAAGCTGACAGTTTAATCCAGATACTGTGTAATTCTTTGAATTCAAAGCTTGGACACTGTTGGAAAAAAGAAATACATGTTTTCTATCATCTCAGTCAAAAGACAGAATTGAAAAAGAAAATGTTGAACTGTAAGTATTTTCAGTCTTTTGCTGAATGCCGTCAGGTTAGGAAAGGTGCACAAGTATTTTGATAACTGACTTAGATATTTTCAAGGACTCAGAAGATGGGATTGAGGGATTGCTCATTTAACAGGCATTGATTAACATAGTTTCACAAGATAGACAGTAGTGACAACTTTTGTGAGCAGTGATTTCATTTTTATAATATTTCAGACTCTGAATGCAAAGCTTCAAATAATATGGAATCATAGAATCTCAAGAAACAACTGTCTCAGTCAGGATGAGCTAGAGTATGCTGCAGGAACAAATGGCCCCCACATCTTAGTGACTTAAAGCAAGAAAGTTCATGCCTCACTCGCCCTACAAATCCTCCATGGGATGGCTCAGGGTTCTGCTCCTACATTGTCTTCCCTCTAAAATCCTGGCTGTTGAAACAGCCACTATCTGGAATGTTGTCGAGTGCTGTGGCAAAGGGGAAAAGTGTGTGTAAAGGCTCTCAGAGCTTCCATTCAGCTCAGCAATGAAGTGTGTCACTTTTGCTCACATGGCACAGGCCAAAGGAAGTCACATGGCCACACCTAACTTCTAATGGGTGGAGAAGTACAAGCAATCTGTGCTCACAAGGATAGGCATAATCTTGTGAAGAGCCCTAAGACTTACCTCACAGCTCTTCAAAAGGCCATCCAGTCTAAACCTGAACAAAATTCTAGTTTTGCTATGGCTAGTTTGTACACTCACACACACTCTCCAAAATCATATACTCATACAGTTACACTGTATCAGCATTCTTTTTTTTATCAAAGTATAGTTGATGTACAATATTACATAAGTCACAGGTGTACAATATAATGATTCACAATTTTTAAAGGTTATACTCCATTTATAGTTATTATAAAATATTAGCTATATTCCCCATGTTGTACAATATATACTTGCAGCTTATTTTATACCTAATAGTTTGTACCTCCCTCTCCCCCGTCCCTCTATTGCCCCTCCCGCCTTTCCTCTCCCTGCTAGTAACCAGGGAAGCCCAGTTTATTGTATTTTTTAGATTCCACATGTAAGTGATATCATACAGTATTTGTCTTTCTCTGTCTGACTTATTTCACATAGAATAAGTATTAGAATTCTTTACCTATGAGCAGGGACATAAATTTGAGTAACCAGCTCAACATATAATTACTTGTTTAGACTGAACAATCTACAGTTTGTACCAGGATGTGTGTGTGTGTGTGTGTGTCTGTGTGTCTGTGTGTGTGTGTGATTTTCTGAATTAAATACATCTTACAGAATATTTTTGTTTAACACAAATGATGTTTACTGAAGGAAAGGGAACAAGGAAGACCCAGTCTTCAAATATCCTATACATATTTTTTGATGATGTCCTAGAAGCTATGACCAAATGTTTAAGGGTATGACTGTTGAGTGAAATATAGGGTAAGGAGAGAATATTTGGAACACATTTCTAATCTTTATAAGCCAGAATTTGTGTGTATGAAATATGGTTTGATTCAAGATAAATTTATTTCTATTTTATTTGTATTTTTATGGGAATCTTATTTTTTTATTTTATTTATTTTTTTACATCTTTATTGGAGTATAATTGCTTTACAATGGTGTGTTAGTTTCTGCTTTATAACAAAGTGAATCAGTTATACATATACATATGTTCCCATATCTCTTCCCTCTTGCATCTCCCTCCCTCCCACCCTCCCTATCCCACCCCTCTAGGTGGTCACAAAGCACCGAGCTGATCTCCCTGTGCTATGTAGCTGCTTCCCACTAGCTAGCTATTTTATGTTTGGTCGTGTATATATGTCCATGCCACTCTCTCTCTTTGTCACAGCCTACCCTTCCCCCTCCCCATATTCTCAAGTCCATTCTCTAGTAGGTCTGTGTCTTTATTCCTGTCTTACCCCTAGGTTCTTCATGACATTTTTTTTTTCTTAAATTCCATATATATGTGTTAGCATACGGTATTTGTCTTTCTCTTTCTGACTTACTCCACTCTGTATGACAGACTCTAGGTCTATCCACCTCATTACAAATAGCTCAGTTTTGTTTCTTTTTATGGCTAATATTCCATTGTATATCTGTGCCACATCTTCTTTATCCATTCATCCGATGATTGACTGCATTATTTTGCAACATTCATTATTTATCTAAATTATGTATTTGTAAATCACAGTAATATTATAGAATTAAACATTTTCTTTTTTTCTTTCCTTCATTATTCTTTAAAAACATAATTTTCCCCCACCCCTCACCCTCCACCTCTGGTAACCAAAAGTCTGATCTCTTTTTCTATGAGTTTGGGTTTTTTTTTGTTTTCTGGTTTTTGTTTTTGATTGCACATATGAGTGAGATTATACAGTATTTGGTCTCTTTGTCTGACTTATGTCACATAGCATAATGCCTTCAGGGTCCATTCATGTTGTCACAAATGGTAGGATTTCCTCGTTTTTTATGGCAGAATAATATTCCACTATATATATGTGTGTGTGTGTGTGTGTGTGTATAGACACACACACACACACACACACACACACACACATATATATATATATACACCACAACTTCTTTATCTGTTCATTTGTCAGTGGACACTTTGTTTCCATGTCTTGGCTATTATTTATAAATAATGCTGCTATGAACATGGGGGTGTAGATATCTTTTCAAGTTAGTGTTTTCATTTCCTTTGGATATTCCAGAAGTAGAATTGCTAGATCATATGCTAGTTCCATTTTTAGTTTTTTGAGAATCCTCCATACTGTTTTCCACAGTGGCTGTACCAATCTACGGTCCCACCAACAGTGCACAAGGGTTCCCTTCTCTCCACATCCATGCCAGCATTTGTTATCTCTTGTGTTTTTGATGATGGCCATTCTAACAGGTGTGAAGTGATATCTCATTGTGGTTTTAATTTGCATTTCTCCAATGATTAATGATGTTGAGCATCTTTTCATGTACCTGTTGGCCTTTCATTTATCTTCTTTGGAGAAATGTCTGTTGAGGTCCTTTGCCCGTTTAAAAAGTTGGGCTATGTATTTTTGCTATGGAGTTGTATGATTTCTTTATATATTTGGATATTAAACCCTTATCAGATACATGGCTTGCAAATATTTTTTCCATTCCATTGATTGTCTTTTTACTTTGTTGATGGTTTCTTTTGCTGTGTAGAGGCTTTTTAGTTTGAGATAGTCCCACTTGTTTATTCTTCCTTTTGTTCCTTGTGCTTTAGGTGTCAAATTAAACATTTTAAACAGTACCATGCTGAAATATGGAAATTAGTGAACATCTTTTATAAGCCAGTTTGAAGGTGTTAAAAGAAGAAAGTAAACTAAAAATATGTGAAGAGTACAGATTTTTAAGTCCTCATAATTTAAAACCTGATACTTCTCAAGATATATTTTTGGAGCATCTCAAATATGAGTACTAAGGGCACTTACGGAATAATTTTCTTTTGGGACAGTCCTACAGCCTAGATAAGGTCACACAGAGCCAGAGGTAAGCTTTCCAGTTTTTTCAAGTATTTTTTCCTTCAGAAAATATGTGGCAACTTCTTTCAAAGTCACTATTAACAGCTAAAATCCTCACTTCCAGGCTCCTCAGTCACCTTAAATTAGAAAATAAAAATGACCTTAGTTTTTAAAAAGTATGCAGAGAGGGTGTAGAGAAAAGGGAACCCTCCTACTCTGTTGATGGGAATGCAAACTGGTACAGCCACTATGGAGAACAGTATGGAGGTTTCTTAAAACCTAAAAATAGAGCTACCATATGATCCAGCAATCCCACTCCTGGACATATATCCAGAGAAAACCATAATTCGAAAAGATACATGCATCCCAATGTTCATTGCAGCACTATTAATAATAGCCAGGACATGGAAGCAACCTAAATGTCCATCAATGGAGGAATGGATAAGGAAGATGTGGTACATATATGCAATGGAATATTATTCAGCCATAAAAAAGAACAAATTAATGCCATTTGCAGCAACATGGATGGACCTGGAGATTGTCATACTGAGCAAAGTGAGTCAAACAGAGAAAGACAAATATATGATATTGCTTATATGTGAAATCTTAAAAAAGGCTACAAATGAACTTATCTACAAAACAGAAACAGAGTTACAGATGTAGAAAATAAACTTATGGTTACCGGGGTGGAAGGCGGGGAGGGATAAATTGGAAGATTGGGATTGACACATACACACTACTATATATAAAATAGGTAACTAATAAGGACCTACTGTATAGCACAGCGAGCTCTACTCAATACTCTGGAGTGGCCTATATGGGATAAGAATCTAAAAAAGAGTGGATATATGTATATGTATAACTGAATCACTTTGCTGTACAGCAGAAACTAACACGACATTGTAAATCAACTATACCCCAATAAAATGTTTTTTAAAAAGAATGCATCCATGGAGACTGACATCAGTATCGCAGTAGCATGAAACGCTCCCAGAACAGTGAGGCTAAATGTGGGGTGTATGATTTTTAAGTCCAAATTTGAGCCTCTTCTGTTTCAGCTCCCCTGCTTCTAGAAAGTAGATTGGATCAGGTTCATACTGCCTCTTGATGGGGGTAAGGAATAGGATATTTTTTGTTTCTATATCCTGAAGCTCCTTGGCCTGCTGTGATCCTAAGCTGATCTTGGTCCTGTGTGTTCCTGAATGTCTTGCTCAGCTTCTTTCATGCTCATTTTGAGTATTTTCTGGTTTTGCCTTTTTGGGGGATGTAAATTACCAAATTCTGTGCACACCTATTTTGCAACATGGAACCTAATATTTAAATGATATCAAAATAAGCTTATTTCATTTTATGTAAAAACCAATCTACCAGTGAGGATTTGTATTTTAAAAGTGAGAAAACAGAGTCAGAGAGATTTAATGACTTGTCCAAGAAGAGTTAATATTTGAACCAAAGTCTCTCTTCTTTCAAAACCTGTGGTTTTTCCCTGCACCATGATGCCTCCCTAAAGACAGAACACCCTATACAGAGAAGATCATTGTTCCCAGGAGCTCTAACCACTTAATGATAAATTTCTCATTAACCCTCATAACACCTAATATAGCAAGAATTCTAACCATTTAACAGCTAGCAAAAGTAAGGCTCAGAGATAATACTATTATCACCATGTTAGCAAGAGAAGTTGTTGTATTGTTAAATGCAAAAGAAGCAGATAACACACCTTTAGAAAGTATACTCTTAAAACACTTCAGTAATTGATTAATAATACCATGATTTGGAACAAGTATTCACTAAAACTCATTAGTTTTTGTGGTCCAAACACCTATACTGATAATCCTTTCAAAAGATTTTTATTTGTCTCTTTGGTATTACCAAGCATACTTCCTTTCTAATAGCCCAAGTTTGCACTGAAGAGTGTAATTAATGGAATGAAGAAAATGTACTCAATAATTCAAAATTTATTGATACTATTTCATCTAGAATGGTGGCATTGAATATAACCTTGATTATCTTTTTTTTCTTTTAGTTGAACAGTAAAAAACATAAGACATGCTTGTTATTACACTTTTAAACATTTTGGTGAAATATAGCAGTTCAGTAATTGAAAACGCAGCACTTGATTACAGTGAGGTTAGTTTTTCTGGTTTAACTCCTTTTCCTCTTATGCTATAGAATTAATAGAGCTGAATTGTTAAATGAGTACATGTAAAGTGTTCACACTGACCAACTATTGCACCTAAACAGAAGATTAGACCCCTGCTCACACCTCTCATATACTTACACCCTTGTACCTCAGTCAGTTCAGTTGACACTTGAACAACGCGGGGGTTAGGGGTGCTGACCCTCTGAGCAGTCAAAAATCCATGTATAGTTTATAGTCAGTCCTCTGTATCCTTGGTTCCTCCATATTTGAGGTTCCTTCACAACCGTGGTTCTGCATCTAAGGATTCAACCAACCATGGATTTAACCAACTGCGGATTTTGTGGTACTGTAGTATTTACTATAAAAAAAAAATGGACTTGTGCGGTTCAAACCCTTGCTCAAGGGTCAGCTCTAGTCACATTCTGACTCACTGGCCAAATATGATCTGTGATCAATTTACCCAATGCAGAGAGATGTTGGTACTCTGATTCTAAAAGCATGTACCTCTGATTCTAACTTTTCCAGTGAGTGTTGTTTCAGAGGCAGAACTGTCAGCAAGTCATTGAGCATATCTTACACACAAGGCTGTTGTGGGACTGGTGTCAGCTGATTATTATGCATCCCTTACTTTCACTTATCTTTCTTCTTACATGATTTTAATGGCTGTGTGCTTTCTGTAGCACTCAAGTGTATTCTCCACATGTGCCTACTTTGTCTTTACCTGGCGACATTGGCTCTACCGGGGAAAACTCTGGGAACGTATAGTATTCCTAGGTGTCATGAAGACATAACCTCAATGAGAGACTGGAATATAAGGCAATAGTGGAAGATGTGGGTTATAAGTAAAGAATTCATAAGGCTACTATTAGTAGAAACTATTTACAGTAGCTTAAACAAATAGCAGTTAGTTTTTCTCACAAAATAAGAAGCATGGAGGTAGGCAATTCTTGGTATTGGTTTAGTTTTGCATTAATATAAGTATAGATAAGTAGAAATATGAATTGATCACATCTTCAATGAATCTACATCCCATTCAGAATTAAGTCTGAATGCATGAACATCTCATATCATGTTCAGGCTTTCCCACGTAAACAGTCTCATCCTTTTTTAACCAGTCACCGTCTACTCCCATACACACACTAACACTTCAGCCATATCAAACTACATAAAGGAACAGATTTGCCACATTTTCTCATGTCTATGTTCCTTTTATTCATGTTCATTCTACTTGTAACGTTCTCTATGCCCATCTGTGGTGAGATTTCTCTTATTTCAACCTAGCCATTGTCTCTTCTAGGAAAAGCCTTATTTGACCTCATCACACTCATTGTAATCTACATTTATCTCAATCCTAGCCTTTATTTCAATGTATTATAATTGCTTTCTTACATGTCTATATCTTCCATTCAACTGAGCAAATTGAGGGCACAGACTTTGCCTCGTTTATCTTTGTATTTCAAGTGCCTACCATAATGTCAGTGTACAGTAGGATCACAATAAATGTTGAATGAATACACAATCACTTGATGAGCCTGAGCTTGATTTTCCATGCTGAGGAGTAGGACCATCTTGCCCATAATGCTTAGTGTCTTTTATGTAGTGTAGCTTCATAGATACCATTCCTTGCTCCCTCTCTGTAAACTTAAGTCAAGGTGTGGAAATTGCTTCTAAAGCTGTATCAACAGCTAGCAGCACAGCTGCTGTGGCATCTGGAGGATATGCTATTTGCCCACAAGGAAGAATATTTTTTCCTTGGTGCCTAGAAAGTATGAGTTGCTTCTACCTTAATACATAAAAAAGGGGAACAATCAATTTGTTGATGATAGCAAAATAAAGCATGGTCTCAGGTGTTTAAAGTGTAATGATTTTAGAAAGCCCATGCTAAAAAGTTACACATAGGGGAAGTATCCTGGATTGAATCCAGGAGTATAAAACCACTTTAAGTGAAAAAAACACTGGTGAAATCTGAATGAAGTCTAGAGAAAATGTTGGTGTCATAGTTTTAACAAATGTTCCATCATATTGTAAGATGTTAACAATAAGGGGAACTAGATAAAGAGTATGTGAAAGTCTGTACTGTCTTTGCAACTTTTTGTGAATCGAAATGTATTCCAAAAAAAGACTTATGTTTAAAAAATAGGGAGAGGTTGCACAACAGTGTGAATATACTCGATGTCACTGAACACTTAAAAATGGTTAAAATGGTAAATTTTATATTACGTGTATTTTACCACAATAAAAAAAAATGAGGGAAGTAGGCATGCTGGGGGAGAGGAATAGTAAGGGGAATAAGATATCTTGTTTTAAGCATTCTCTGCATTTCTGCAACATTCGAGGTGCTGTACTAGAAATAAAAAGGTGTTTTATTTCCACTGTTACTGATGAATCCACCAAGGTTGCATGAGTTTAAGTAGTATCATATCCGGGCCCTACTTGGGCCTGCTTTAATCCATGCTTAAGAGAGAGGCCCTGGAATGTATATTTTTAGAAAAGTGATTCAGATGAGTCCAGAGATCAGCCAAGTTTGAGAACCACTGCTCTGAGGTTTTATATCCACTGCTTTTATGATACTATTTCTCTTATCTTGAAGATGAAACCAATCAGTGTAGGATCTTCTTTAACGTGGACCCTCAGAACTGGAAAGACTCTTACAGCCCAAGGCCAAAGCCATGAATACTGCAGTGAAGCTAGCAGAGCAAGGTAGAAGGAGAAATATCATAGAACTGGATCAAATATCATACTTTATGTAAAGCTCCAAATCGAGAAGGGTAATTCCCCTGAAAAGTTCTTGATTGTGTATTATAGACTGAACTTAGTTCCGTAACATCAGTCTCCGGATTCCTCCTCACTCTCCTGCCTTCTAAATTGTGGAAAGTACCAGGTTCACTCTTGGACCTCTGTTGTTATTTATACTCATTCCACTGGAGATCTCTCTCAGTAGCTTAATTTTAAATTCTGTCTGTTCACTGCTGTTTCCCAGATTTATACCACCAGCCTGGAGCTCTCTCCCAAACTCCGTATTAATATATCCAACTGCCTCCTTGACATCTCCACTTAGATATCTAATATGTCCAACTGAAATGCTGATCTTCTCCCCTAGACAAGTTCCTCCTGTGGTTTTCTCCATCTGAGTTAATGGCGAATCTTTCTAGTTTCTCAGGCCAAAAACCTATAGTGATTTTTTAATACTCTCTTTTTCTCCCACTGCACATAATATCTTTTACAAATCTTCCTAACTAGTCTTACCCTCTTCAGCCTAACATCCACACTGTGGCAGAGCAAAGTTTTAGAAAATATAAATTTCATCACAGTATTTTGCTGTTGAAAATAATGTCTGCATTCTTTATCATGCCATTCAGTGGTCTACATGGTGTGCCCCCCCTTACCTCTCACTTCAGTCTTCCCCCAAATCCTATACTCCTTCCCCCAAATCCTTCCCCCAAATCCTATACTCCAGTTCTACTGACGTGCTTGTAATTACCTTAAGCCTAACAGGTGCATCAGGAAATCATACATTTTTTCATACTTTCCCTTCTCTTTGAAATATCCTCCTCCCTACCCTAGGATGGTTATTTCCTAAATCACTGAATGTGTAATTGGGATAAACTCACCTGACCATTAGCAGAACCTTCTTGTTAGTTCTTTGGCCTATGAGGTAAGAGCATCAGGCCAAGAGACGTATTTTACACTAAAGGAGGTACAGCAGTGGGTACACAATCATGAGATCTACTGGTCCTATCACATACTACATGACCAAGATGCTACCAGCTTGAGAGTGATGAAAGAAACAGTCACAGCTGAGGTAGCAGCTCAGCAATGATACTCTGCTGGGGTTGGGCATCATCCTCAAGGACACAGAATGCCCTCTACATTAAGTGCCAGTGGCTTTGTCCATTCAGGCTGCTGTAACACAGTGCCACAGACTGGGTAGCTTATAAACGACAGAATTTTATTTCTCACCATTCTGGAGACTAGAAATCCATGATCAAGGCACCAGCATGGTTGTCTTCAAGTGAGGGTCTACTTCTTGGTGCATAGCCAGCATCTTCTCGCTGTGTCCTCACATGTTGGAAAGGGCAAGGGATCTCTTTGGGGTCTCTTTTATAAGAGCACTAATCCATTTATCGGGGCTCTGACCTCATGACATAAGTACCTCCCAAAGGCCCTACCTACTAATACCATCTCATCAGGCATTAGGATTTCAACATATGAATTTGGGGGAAATTATAAATATTCAGACTATAGCAGCCAGTATATTGTGCTATGTTCCCCAAAATTAGAATACATGAGTACAGGAAACAAGACATATTAGTGGCCTTACTCATCATCACTTGTCCTTCCTCTTCCCACAACTCTGGATCCTGTAGATTTAGAAATATGTGTTCCCAGAGGGTGGATGCTTCCACCAGGGGACACAGCAAAAGTCTCATCAAATATGAATGCCCAGCAGGTGCAGAAAGGAGTCACGATCCTGGCAGGAATCAGTGGTCCTGATCATCAAGAGGAGACAGAGCTGATGTTTCACAGTGGGTCTGAGAGGGTATGTTTGGCACTCAGGTGATCCACTTGATTTCTCTTGTTACTTCCTAGCCCAGTTTTGACAGTGAATGAACAGGTGCAGAGGCCATGGCCTGAGAAGAGCCTGATAACTGGGATCTGCTCAAGGATGATGGTCTGGGTTACCCCCACCCCCAGATAATCCACTGAGACTAGGAGAGGCGATAGTTGAGGACAAAATTTATCTAGAATGGGTAGAGTAGGAGGTAGATGATGAGTATCAGATGGGGCCTGGAGACCAGCTTCAGCCTGGTGACAGTGGTTCATCCTGGTAGTTTTCCTCATAGATGTTTCCCTCAGGAAAAGCCCACCAGATTCCTGAAGGATCTGCTTCCAGAAGTTATACGAAAGACATAGATCTTAGCAGAACAAAGGGTGGATGGTAATGGATTCTTTGGTGAACTGCTCAATTCCCGTTCCCCTCAACACCTCCAAAATTGAAATACTCATTACCCCAGCTCTTGAGAGTGTAGGTGGCTTGCAGCTCTCAGCTGAGTTTCTCTTCAGGGGTTGTCCTTGGCTGAAGAGAGCTGCTTTTCCTAAGGTTTTATCTTCTCTGCATGGCTGCAGGGAGAGGGGGCCTGTATCCAACTGGGTGAGGCAGGGATTCATGAACCCAGACTCCTTACCTCAATTTGGGAAAACTCTTAAGGGCCATTCCATCCCCAGTGCTCCCTGAGAGATGAGCTGAGGCTTTTGTTGTGCCTGTATCACGGACCAGCTTCCTTCTCTTAACCCTGCTTCATTACTCCCCCATAGGTGTTGCTTCTGAGAGCACTCCCAACAAATTTATTGCTAATCTGTGTATCTGAATCTGCTTCACAGGCACCCTGACA
Source organism: Lipotes vexillifer (assembly GCF_000442215.2). Taxonomy (NCBI): domain Eukaryota; kingdom Metazoa; phylum Chordata; class Mammalia; order Artiodactyla; family Lipotidae; genus Lipotes; species Lipotes vexillifer. The sequence continues at coordinate 656,846 of NW_006780523.1, forward strand.
CATGTCAAAGCTTCCTTCATCCTCTCTTTTCTTTCAGTACCCCAGAATATACAGTATTTGCACCGTTTTATGTAGGTGTCCCCCCATTTAGATTCTATGCCACTTGTAAGCAGGGAGCATCTACTTCTTCACCGTGTCATCCACACCTGGCAGAGCGTTTATCAAGTGAAAAATACCCGAGGCCCCCATGATACCACTAAATGTTTTTAGTCTGGGATATTACATTTCAGCATAGAGTCAGAAGGACATGTAATTGAACAGGGTGTTTAATTGGCTTAGGGTGAGTAGTAGCATAATTTGTATATAAGATTTTTAGAATTTGCTCCAATTGAAGACTTCTTAAGGAAAATTATTCTAGCTGATTCTAAATCAGTGTAAGTAAAGTAGAAGAGTTAGGTACCATGAGGTTATGAATAGGATTTCCTAAAATTCCACTTGTATTGCTTCAGCAAATTTTCAGCTTTCTTCTAAAGATTTTTACTTTGGCTAGTTAGCCACATGGATAAATCTGAGAATTTTGTGGTGAGGGCAGGGAGTGGGGGGTGATTACTACCATTGATTTCTTATGATTATTGAGAAATCTTTATAATTAATTTAATGAAATTTATGGATAATTTAATGAAATACAAATAAATTTGTTTTTAAACCTTAATATTTTGTAAAATTGGCTAAATCTTGATATGCATCTAAAGAGATGTAACCATAAGCTCATAGGCAAAAGCCATGAGCGTTTTCTTAAGATTAGTAACATTATTCTAAATGCTGGATCTTTGATAATAAGAATTACTGTTGAGGTCTAACACATACGTTTCATTTTTAAGCAGACTGTTTTGCGTGTAGTACTTCCCATGCATGCTTACTCTTTTCAAGTGTGCAGTATACCAGTTTACCTTTCAAATAGTTGTAAGCAGTGTCATTAGATTTTCTGATGTTTTATTTCCCTTTTATAGAGAATATTTGAACAGTTAATATACTTAGGCATTTATAAATATACCCAAATTCTCAATTCAGCTTTTAGTTTGTAATATTGTGCTGCCTGAGACAATGTTAGTATAGTTCCCTTAAGGACAAAGAATTTCTTTGTGGGCAGATCTTTCATGTGGGTGGTGCTGTTCTGTTGGCATTATAGTTGGTGAATATAAAAGCAATTCCATGACAAAAACTTCAAATTGATGCCATGAGAATAATACCACACATTGATTGATTGAATTTGTCACTGTTATACTGATTGGTTTCGTATTGTGTAAATATGATGTATTTCTAAGGATTTGAACAAATGAAGAAAATCCAGTAGATATTTAGTTACTATAGGAAACAAGCAGAGACATGTCTTTTAAATATGAAAGCCCAACATTAGCTATTTCTAGAAGATCTACTACATTAGGAGTCAGGCCCCCTAGATTCTAGTCTAGGTCCTGCTTTTAAGAAGATGAACTGAGACAAGTCCTTTTACTATGCTGGGATTTGATAATAATAACTGTGACCGTGTTTTAAATGCCTTCTATCATATTCTATACCTCAAACAGCTCTTTAGGATAGGCAGTATTATAGTACCCATTTTACAGATTAGAAAACGGCAGCTCAGACAGTTTAGGTTACCTGCTCAAGATCATAACGAGCCAGGATTTAAATTCAGGTCTGACTCTGAAGTCTATTCTTTTTTCTAGTACAGTATTCTGCCTTTTCATTTGTCATTCAGGGGACAGAAACAATAATGCCTGTCCTGCCTAACTGCCTGTTTTATAAATCTGTGTGTGTGTGTGTGTGTGTGTGTGTGAGAGAGAGAGAGAGAGAGAGAGAGAATGAGAATGAAATGAGGTGATGATTGTGGGAAAAGTTGTGTATATTGCAAAGTGTGTCCATGTGTCATCAGACTGATTCAGAGCTGTTGATGCATTGTATGCTTCAATTATACCATCAGACACTTTGTTAACTTGTTTATGCCTTTTTGAAGGAAGCTCCTTCTTTTTTTTTTTTTTTTTTTGTCGTGCCGTGTGGCTTCCGGGATCTTAGTTCCCCAACCTGGCAGTGAAAGCACCAAGTCCTAACCACTGGACCACCAGGGAATTCCCCGGAAGCTCCTCCTCTTGAAAGGAAAAATGGTGCATGAGAAGGGCAATAAAGAGCTATCCATGAGGTATAGCAAATCAAGATATTTGTTTACAGGTCGTATGCATTACAATGATTGGAGGCTAGGGAGTGATTTTAAGAGAGGTACAAGAAAGAGATAGGAGGTCAAAATGATATGAATCCATCTCCTTTGGATTAACAGAATACCCTGTATTTTATTTGGTCATAAATACCTTCACTAAGACCTCAAAGGTTCTGATGTAGGTCTGGCTTTAGGTGCCCTTTGAGGTCGGTATTATTATGCCATTTCATAGATGGGAGAAATCAGGTTTAGTGACAGTAAGTAACTTACCCCAAAACACATAGTAGGTAGCATTGCTAGGCTATGGACCCAGGTGTGTTGATTTCAAAGTCTCCCTTGTAATCACTAGCTTAAATTGCAGGATAGTGTACCATTATTGGGCATGAGTTGGCTCAAGAGGAAGGAAGAATCTCATTGTGTAATTGTTGAAGCATTTTGATGTAGAACTGAGGTTTACTTTTGCTCCCTTGGTATTCTCATGTCTTTCACAAATGCATTTTGCTTGTCTTAGGAAACAACATACCTCCTTGTCATTTTTTGTGGAACAAAGTCAAGTTTAAAGACTGACACTCTTCAGGCTGGGTAAAATAAAGACCTCTATTCAACAAATATGCATTAACCACCTACTGCCTACCAGGCACTGCAGTATGTATTGGGATCACAAAGATAAGAAAATTATTGGAATACAATGATACTCCTATAATAATATGTACTAAATGTTGTAAGAACAGAGTGAAGTGAGTGACTGTTTTGAATGTATTTTACTTAAATTTGAGTCTAATACAATTTGTTTGTGTTCTGTCTTTAAATACCAGTACTACCATATAATCCTGGGGCTTTCCATTTAATTAAAAATCTTTCTTATTCAACATCCTTATTTTTACATGTATATAGAAAGAAAAGAATAAGCAACTGTTTCCAGTAATTCAAAATCCTAATGATTGTTGTACATGTTTCCATCATGAGGCTGAACAGGCTAACCAAAATGTCAAGTATCTGCTTTTTGGTTGGTTTACATCAAGTAAGTATCAGAGAAAGAACACCTGATCGGCTCTTGATGACATCATATAAATTTCTGAGCAGGTAGTTGGTGCACCAATCATGCAGAGCAGAGTCCCTTATGAGGTAGTCACAGTACTCAAATTAAAAATGCCCAGTGTGGGGTAGACGTTCAAGACAGCAGAGGAATAAGACTTCCTCCCCATAAACACATGAAAAATACATCTAAATGTGGAACAACTCCTACAGCACACCTACTGAACGCTGGCAGAAGACCTCAGATTTCCCCAAAGGCAATAAAATCTCTATGTACTTGGGTAGGGCAAAAGAAAAAAAGAAAAAACAGACAAAAGAATAGGGACAGGACCTGCACCTCTGGGAGGAAGCTGTGAAGGAGGAAAAGTTTCCACACAGTGGGGAGCCCCTTCACTGGCGGGGACAGGGGTTGGGCAGAGGCGGAGCTTCAGAGCCATGGAGGAGGGCGCAGCCACGGGGGTGCGGGGGGCAAAGCGGGGAGATTCCCGCACGGAGGATCGGTGCGACCGGCGCTCAGCAGCCCGAGAGGCTCGTCTGCTCACCCGCCGGGGCGGGCGGGGCTGCGAGCTGAGGGCTTGAGCTTTGGAGGTCAGACCCCAGGGAGAGGACTAGGGTTGGCTATGTGAACACAGCCTGAAGGGCACTAGTGTGCCACAGCTAGTCTGGAGGGAGTCCAGAAAATGTCTGGAACTGCCTAAGAGGCAAGAGACCATTGTTTCGGGGTGCACGAGGAGAGGGGATTTCTTCCCAGTGTGCACACAGAAGGCAGAGCACTGCCTAAGCAAGCTCCAGAGATGGATGTGAGCAAAGGCTATCAGGTCAGACCCCAGAGACGGGCATGAAATGCTAATGCCGCTGCTGCTGCCACCAAGAACCTTGTATGCAAGCACAGTTCACTATCCACATGCCCCTGGGAATCTGTGCAGCACACCACTGCCAGGGTCCCGTGATCCAGGGACAACTTCCCCTGGAGAACACACGGCGTGTCTCAGGCTGTTGCAGTGTCACGCTGGCCTCTGCCACCTCAGGCTCATCCCACATTCCAATTAAGACTACCGTACCCCTCCCTCCCCCCGGCCTGAGTGAGCAAGAGAGCCCTAATCAGCCGCTGCTTTAACCCCCTCCTGTCTGGGTGGGGAACAGACTCCTGAGGGTGACCTACACACAGAGGTGGGGCCAAAACCAAAGCTGAACCCTGGGAGCTGTGCGAACAAAGAAGAGAAAGGGAAATCACTCCCAGCAGCCTCAGGAGCAGCGGATTAAATCTCCACGATCAATTTGATAAACCCTGCATCTGAATAGACAATGAATGTTCCCAAAATAGAGGCGGTGGACTTTGGGAGCAACTACAGACTTGGGGTTTGCTTTCTGCATCTAATTTGTTACTGGTTTTATGTTTATCCTAGTTTAATATTTAGTGCTTATTATCATTGGTGGATTTCTTTATTGGTTTGGTCGCTCCCTTCCTTTCTTTTATATATATATATATATTTTTTTCCTTTTTGTCTTTTTGTGAGTGTGTATGTGTATGCTTCTTTGTGTGATTTTGTCTGTAAAGGTTTGCTTTTACCATTTGCCCTCGGGTTCTGTCTGTTCATTTTTTTGTTTGGTTTTTCTTTTTGGTTTGTTTGTATTCTTCTTCCTTTACTTCTGAGCTGTGTGGCTGGCAGGGTCTTGGTGTTCCAGCTGGGTGTCAGGCCTGAGCCTCTGAGATGGGAGGGTTGAGTTCAGGACATTGGACCACCAGAAACCTCCCGTCCCTATGTAACATCAATAGGCGAGAGCTCTCCCAGAGATCTCCATCTCAACAGTAAGACCCAGCTCCACCCAGCGGCCAGCAAGCTCCAGTGCTGGATGCCAAACAACTAGCAAGACAGGAACACAACCCCACACATCAGCAGAGAGGCTACCTAAAGTCATACTAAGTTCACAGACACTCCAAAACATACCACCAGACGCGGCCCTGCCCACCAGAAGGACAAGATACAGCCCCACCCACCAGAACACAGGCACCAATCGCCTCCACCAGGAAGCCTACACAACCCACTGAACCAACGCCACCCACTGGGGGAAGACACCAAAAATAAGGGGAACTACAAACCTGCAGCCTGAAAAAAGGAGACCCCAAACACAGTAAAACAAAATGAGAAAACAGAGAAGTAAACAGCACATAAAGGAGCAAGGTAAAAACCCACCAGACCTAACAAATGAAGAAGAAATAGGCAGTCTACCTGAAAAAGAATTCAGAGTAATGATAGTAAAGATATCCAAAATCTCGGAAATTGAATGGAGAAAATACAAGAAATGTTTAACCAGGACATAGAAGAACTAAAGAGCAAACAAACAATGATGAACAATACAATAAATGAAATTAAAAATACTCTAGGGCTTCCCTGGTGGCGCAGTGGTGGAGAGTCCGCCTGCTGATGCAGGGGACACGGGTTTGTGCCCCAGTCTGGGAAGATCCCACATGCCGCGGAGTGGCTGGGCCCGTGAGCCGTGGCCGCTGAGCCTGCACGTCCGGAGCCTGTGCTCCGCAACGGGAGAGGCCACAGCAGTGAGAGGCCCGCGTACCGCAAAAAAAAAAAAAAAAATACTCTAGAAGAGGACTTGAGGACACGGGGAGGGGGAATGGTAAGCTGGGACGAAATGAGAGAGTGGCATGGACATATGTACACTACCAAATGTAAAATAGATAGCTAGTGGGAAGCATCTGCAGAGCACAGGGAGATCATCTGGGTGCTTTGTGACCACCTAGAGGGGTGGGATAGGGAGGGTGGGAGGGAGAGCAAGAGGGAGGAGATATGCGGATACATGTATACATATAGCTGATTCACTTTGTTATACAGCAGAAACTAACACACCATTGTAAAGCAATTATACTCCAATAAAGATGTTAAAAAAATGCTCTAGAAGGAATCAGTAGCAGAATAACTGAGGCCGAAGAACGGATAACTGACCTGGAAGATAAAATAGTGGAAATAACTGCCACCGAGCAGAATAAAGAAAAAAGAATGAAAAGAATTGAGGACAGTCTCAGAGACCTCTGGGACAACATTAAACGCACCAACAATCAAATTATGGGTCTCAGAAGAAGAAGAAGAGAGAGAAAGGACCCTAGAAAATATTTGAAGGGATTATAGTCGAAAACTTCCTTAACATGGGAAAGGAAACAGCCACCCAAGCCCAGGAAGCACAGCGAGTCCCCAGGATAAATCCAAGGAGAAACACACGAAGACACATATTAATCAAACTATCAAAAATTAAATTCAAAGAAAAAATATTAAAAGCAGCAAGGGAAAAGCAACAAATAACATACAAGGGAAAACCCATAAGGTTAACAGCTGATTTTTCAGCAGAAATTCTGCAAGCCAGAAGGGAGTAGCAGGACATAGTTAAAGTGATGAAAGGGAAGAACCTACAACCAAGATTATTTTACCCAGCAAGGACCTCACTCAGATTCGATGGAGAAATTAAAACGTTTACAGACAAGCAGAAGTTAAGAGAATTCAGCACCACAAAAGCAGTTTTACAACAAATGCTAAAGGAACTTCTCTAGGCAAGAAACACAAGAGAAGGACAAGACCTGCAATAACATACCCAAAACAATTAAGAAAATGGTAATAGGAACATACATATCGATAACTACCTTAAATGGAAATGGATTAAATGCTCCAACCAAAAGACACAGACTGGCTGAATGGATACAAAAACAAGACCTATACATGTGCTGTCTACAAGAGACCCACTTCAGACCTAGGGACACATACAGACTGAAGGAGTGAGGGGATGGAAAAAGATATTCCATACAAATGGAAATCAGAAGAAAGCTGGAGTAGCAATTCTCATATCAGACACAATAGACTTTAAAATAAAGACTATTAGAAGAGACAAAGAAGGACACTACATAATGATCAAGGGATCGATCCAAGAAGAAGATATAACAATTGTAAATATTTATGCCTTCAGCATAGGAGCACCTCAATACATATGGCAAATGCTAACAGCCATAAAAAGGGAAAACGACAGTAGCACAATAACAGTAGGGGACGTTAACACCCCACTTTCACCAATGGACTGATCATCCAAAATGAAAATATATAAGGAAACACAAGCTTTAAATGACACATTAGACCAGATAGACTTAACTACTAGTTATAGGACATTCCATCCAAACAACAGCAGAATACACTTTCTTCTCAAGTGCTCATGGAACATTTTCTAGGATAGATTACATATTGGGTCACAAATCAAGCCTAGGTAAACTTAAGAAATTTGAAATCGTATCAAGTATCTTTTCCGACCACAATGCTATGATACTAGATACCAATTACAGGGGAAAAACTGTAAAAAATACAAACACATGGAGGCTAAACAATACACTACTAAATAACCAAGAGATCACTGAAAAATGAAAGAGGAAATCAAAAAATATCTAGAAATAAATGACAATGAAAATACGACGACCCAAAACTATGGGATGCAGCAAAAGCAGTTCTAAGAGGGAAGTTTATGCCAATACAATCCTACCTCAAGAAACAAGAAACATCTCAAATAAACAACCTAACCTTACACCTAAAGCAATTAGAGAAAGTTGAACCAAAAAAACCCCCAAAATTAGCAAAGGGAAAGAAATTATAAAGATCAGATCAGAAACAAGTGAAAAAGAAATGAAGGAAACAATAGCAAAGATCAATAAAACTAAAGCTGGTTCTTTGAGAAGATAAACAAAATTGATAAACCATTAGCCAGACTCATCAAGAAAAAAAGGGAGAAGACTCAATAGAATTAGAAATGAAAAAGAAGTAACAACTTACACGGCAGAAATAAAAAGGATTATGAGAGATTACTACAAGCAACTATATGCCAATAAAGTGGACCACCTGGAAGAAATGGACACGTTCTTAGAAAAGCACAACCTTGCGAGACGGAACCAGGAAGGAAGAGAAAATATGAAGAGACCATCACATGCACAGAAATTGAAACTGTGATTTAAAATCTTCCAACAAGCAAAAGCCCAGGACCAGCTGGCTTCACAGGTGAATTCTATCAAGCATTTAGAGAAGAGCTAACACCTATCCTTCTCAAACTCTTCCAAAATATAGCAGAGGGAGGAACACTCCCAAACTCATTCTACAAGGTCTCCATCACCCTGATACCAAAACCAGACAAAGATATCACAAAAAAAGAAAACTACAGACCCCCAGTAGCACTGATGAATATAGATGTAAAAATCCTCAACAGAATACTAGCAGACAGAATACAGCAGCACATTAAAAGGATCAAACACCATGATCAAGTGGGGTTTATCCCAGCAATGTAAGGATTCTTCAATATACGCAAATCAATGTGCTACACCATATTAACAAACTGAAGGATAAAAACCATATGATAATCTCAACAAATGCAGGAAAAGCTTTTGACAATATTCAACACCCATTTATACTAAAAACTCTCCAGAAAGTAGGCATAGAGGTAACCTACCTCAACATAATAAAGGCTATATATGACAAACCCACAGCCAACATCGTCCTCAATGGTGAAAAACTGAAACCATTTTTCTAAGATCAGGAGCAAGACAAGGTTGCCACTCTCACTGCTATTATTCAACATAGTTTTGGAAGTTTTAGCCACAGCAGTCAGAGAAGAAAAAGAAATAAAAGGAATCCAAATTAGAAAAGAAGTAAAGCTGTTACTGTTTGCAGATGACATGATACTGTACGTAGAGAATCATAAAGATGCTACCAGAAAACTACTAGAGCTAATCGATGAATTTGGTAAAGCAGGATACAAAATTAATGCACAGAAATCTCTTGCATTTCTAGGCACTAATGATGAAACATCTGAAAGAGAAATTAAGGAAACACTCCCATTTACCATTGCAACAAAAAGAATAAAATACCTAGGAATAAACCTTCCTAAGGAGACAAATGTCCTGTATGCAGAAAATTATAAGACACTGATGAAAGAAATTAAAGATGATACAAACAGATGGAGAGATATACCATGTTCTTGGATTGGAAGAATCAACATTGTGAAAATGACTCTACTACCCAAAGCAATCTACAGATTCAATGCAATCTGTATAAAGCTACCAATGGCATTTTACACAGAACTGGAACCAAAAATTGCACAATTTGTGTGGAAACACAAAAGACCCCGAATAGCCAAAGCAATCTTGAGAAAGAAAAACGGAACTGGAGGAATTGGGCTCCCTGACTTCAAACTATATTACAAACCTACAGTAATCAAGAGTATGGTACTGGCACAAAAACAGAAATATAGATCAATGGAACAGGATAGAAACCCCATAGATAAACCCACGCACATGTGGTCACCTTATCTTTGACACAGGAGGCAAGAATATACAATGGAGAAAAGACATCCTCTTCAATAAATGGTGCTGGGAAAACTGGACAGCTACATGTAAAAGAATGATATTAGAACACTTCCTAACACCATACACAAAAATAAACTGAAAATGGATTAAAGACCTAAATGTAAGGCCAGACACTAAAACTCTTAGAGGAAAACATAGGCAGAACACTCTATGGCATAAATCACAGCAAGATCCCTTTTGACCCACCTCCTAGAGAAATGGAAATAAAAAGAAAAATAAACAAATGACATCTAATGAAACTTAAAAGCTTTTGCACAGCAAAGGAAACCGTAAACAAGATGAAAAGACAAACCTCAGAATGGGAGGAAATATTTTCAATTGAAGCAACTGACAAAGGATTAATCTCCAAAACATATAAGCAGCTCATGCAGGTCAATATCAAAAATACAGGCAACCCAATCCAAAAATGGGTGGAAGACCTAAATAGACATTTCTCCGAGGAAGATGTACAGATTGCCAACAAACACATGAAAGGATGCGCAACATCACTAACCATTAGAGAAATGCAAATAAAAACCACAATGAGGTATCACCTCACACCGGTCGGAAAATCTACAAACAAATGCTGGAGAGGGTGTGGAGAAAAGGGAACCCTCTTGCACTGTTGGTGGGAATGTAAATTGATACAGCCACTATGGAGAACAGTATGGAGGTTCCTTCAAAAACTAAAAATAGAACTACCATATGACCCAGCAATCCCACTACTGGACATATACCCTGAGAATACCATAATTCAAGAAGAGTCATGTACCACAATGTTCATCGCAGCACTGTTTACAATAGCCAGGACATGGAAGCAACGCACGTGTCCATCTACAGGTGAATGGATAAAGAAGATGTGTCACATATATACAATGAGATATTACTCGGCCATAAAACGAAACGAAATTGAGTTATTTGTGGTGAGGTGAATGGACCTACAGTCTGTCATAAAGAGTGAAGTAAGTCATAAAGAGAAAAACAAATACCGTATGCTAACATATGGAATCTTAAAAAAACCCAAAAAGGTCTGATGAACCTAGGGCCAGAACAGGGGTAAAGACACCGAGGTAGAGAATGGACTTGAGGACATGGGGAGGGCGAAGGGTAAGCTGGGATGAAGTGAGAGACTGGCATGGATATATATACACTACCAAATGTCAAATAGCTAGCTAGTGGGAAGCAGCTGCATAGCACAGGGAGATCAGCTCGGTGCTTTGTGACCGCCTAGAGGGGGTAGGATAGCGATGGTGAGAGGGAGGTGCAAGAGGGAGGGGATATGGGGATATATGTATACGTATAACTGATTCGCTTTGTCATACAGCAGAAACTAACACAACATTGTAAAGCAATTATACTTCAATAAAGATGTTAAAAAAAAAGCCCATTGTGTGACTAATCTTGGACTTGAGCGCAGGTTGATGGCCACATTTAAATGATTGGTATCAGTGAGCAGTACATAAGTGTCTGCAGGCTTGCTTGACTTCATAGCTTATCACAAACATGACAGTGATTTATGTGATTTCATAATATTATTATAAAATCTTCATAATTACGGATTGTTGTTAAAATCTGAATCAACAGTGAACCTGGAAAATAGTAATAATACAGATGGCATGAATTAGTTATGACCTACTAAATGTAGTTTAGTAGGAAAAATAATTTCAATGCAGGGCCCAGGGAGGAAGCAAACATTATAAAAGTTGGTTTGAATGTTAGAAAACAAGGGATAGGCTCATTTGCCATCCCCAATTTTCCTTCCGTCTGTTTCTCATACTTTTCTTCTTATGAACTCTGGGCTTCATTTAAGAATCATCTGAAGTTTTATATATAATAGTGGAAATTAATTAGTTCCTTTTATTCTGAATCATCACTGTAGTGTATATTTCTGTGTGCCAGCAGTGTATCTTGCAGATTAATTGATATATTCTTCTCCACAGAAACTAATGTGAAAGTTCAATGTGTTTTTTAATAAGAGAATTATTTGTGCTATGTAAAAATACTATAGTCATGCCAATTCAGATTCCCACATATATTTTTCAAAGGTCTTAGTCCTGCCAGAATTTTCTCATAGATCCAATGGCAAATGTTCTTATGTGTAATGTTTTAGCGTTAAGAATTTGTCTGCATATATTATTTAGTTTCTTTGAAGGACTGCCAAACAGATCAACCTGTCATGGTTATTTGTGCAAATAGACCCTGAGTGATCCTGATTTCTCACTATTTCACTACTCATGAAGTTTGTGTATGTCATGAATGCTACCTGTTTTATGTGGTACCACAGATGAGAGCTATGCACTGGTAGGTAAAAGGGGGCATTTGGAAATTATTTGCTGAATTTGGTTTAATTTGGATGGTTCAGATGAGGAAAAGTTATGATTGAATCTGTTGGGAAATTAAAGCAAAGCAAATTTTTCTGATAAATTATGTAACTTGCCCATACTGTTTTGCCGTATATCCTCTTTAAAAACTTGCAGTGTACTGAAGATTAAGGGAGCTTTTGTTGAATAAAAATAGAAGTACATCATGACAGGGCTATAAGAAAGTACTGAAAACAGAGCCATTTTTGTGGTAAAATAAACATAAGATTTATCATTTTAAATATTGTAAAGTATACACTTAATGGCGTTTAGAACATTCACATTCTAAATGTCCGCAGGAAGCCATTACAGCCCAAGAGCCAATACAAAGGCAGGCATTAGAGCTAGTCCCTCAGGGAACCACCAGACCTACCGAAAACACAACCCCAAATTTTTGTAGGACAATGTTCTTATCTCTCAACCTGGCACTAACCAGCCACTCTTTTTTTTTCTTTAATTAATTAATTTATTAATTTATTTTTGGCTGCGTTGGGTCTTCATTGCTGCACGTGGGCTTTCTTTAGTTGCGGCGAGCGGGGGCTACTCTTCATTGCGGTGCGTGGGCTTCTCATTGCGGTGGCTTCTCTTGTTGTGGAGCACAGGCTCTAGGCGTGCGGGCTTCAGTAGTTGTGGCTTTTGGGGTCTAGAGCACAGGCTCAGTAGTTGTGGCACAGGGGCTTAGTTGCTCCGCGGCATGTGGGATCTTCCCAGACCAGGGATCGAAGCCGTGTCCCCTGCATTGGCACATGGATTCTTAACCACTGCGACACCAGGGAAGTCCCAACCAGCCACTCTTGAATAGCAAGAATGGCAGGAATAATTTGGGAGCCCCTAAGTGGAGCAGAAGAAAAGGAGATTTTTAAGGATTCAGATACTGTGGAAGAGGGTAATTTCTGTGGTAGGGGTTCAGAACTCTTTCCTTAGTCACACTATATAAAGGGAATGCTATAGCAGAGAAATTTAGGAATCCACATCCTACAATAGCCACCAATTCTAGAAAATCCTGGAATTGTGTCTTCACTTCAGGTATAGGGTAACTGAGGAAAGCCGTGATGTGCTCTGGGTACAAAGTTTTTCCCTCAAGGGAGATGTCAAGTCTTAGATAATGAACCTGAAGACAAAATCGTTGTATTTTGTCTCTGGAAATCTTATGTCCCTGTTGAATCATATGCATTGGTTATCTATCAATAAGTTACAGAATGTACTGGAGCAAAGAACGAGGTCATCTACACATTGAATGAGGATTGAATTACAAGGAAGGACCAAATCCTTTAAATTTGCATTTAATGACTGGAAAAAATAGGTAGGGTCTCCTGTAAATCTCTGAGGTATCATCAATCCAAGTGTATTATTGATTTTCCCAGGTGAAAGCAAATAGGTGTTGGGAATCAGGGTGGAGGGGTATACAGAAGAAGACAGAATGCAAGTCAACAACAGTGAAGTAAGTAGTGTCAGGAAATGCAGAAGTGAGGATGGTATTAGGATGTGGGACTAAAGGGAACCTAGGTTTAACAGTTTTAGTTATGGCCTAGAGATCTTGGATTAATTGATACTCTCCCCTAAGGCTTTTGCACAGGGAGAATGGGAGGGTAGGTTCTTTTTCAAGGAGCCCTTAAATAATAGGACTAAGACTTTCGATTGCTAGAGATATTAAAGGATACGTGGGTAGCTTAGGGAGGGGCATAGTGGGGTCTATTTCCGCTTTTAAGGACTTGGCTTTCCAATAAGTCCTATATCTGTTATTCTGTAGCTCAAAGAAACTCAGGAATGGAGCAATCATGTTTTTTTTTTTCTTTTTTCTTCCTTTAAGTAAACTTCTTTATTGAAGTAGAACACACACTGAGAAAAATCCACAAATCATAAATTTCCAGCTCAGTGAATTGTCATAAATCCAACACAACCTGTAACTAGCACCCAAACCAAGTAAGAGAACATTATCTGCACCCAGAAGCCCCTTCATGCCCTCTTCCAGGGCATGAGGATTTCTAATCACTATGCTGATTTCTAACTTTTACTTGTCTTTGAAGTTTACATAAGTGGAAGCAGGTATGTCTTAACACTGTGAGAGTTATTCACAATGCTGTGTGTAGTTGTACTTCACTGCACCTCATGATTGCATAGTATTCCTTTGTGTAATTATACTACATTTTGTTTATCCATTCTGTTCTTGGTGGACATTCTTTTTTAAATGATTTTTTTTGTTAAAGTGTAGTTGTTTTACAGTGTGTTAATTTCTGCTGTACAGCAAAGTTGAGTTATCATGTTTTGAATGTGAGGACTGCCGAGCACTTGGAGAAGAGAGAGAGAGAAAGTGTGAGAGTGTGTGTGTGTGTGTGTGTGTGTGTGTAGGAAACTGGAATGATCTATCACAGCAGTTAGAGGGCAAAGGTGAGCAGGGGAGGAGGTTTGGACTTCAAAGGTTAGTCCTCTGGCAAACATAAATCATTAATACAACATTCCAAGAAAACCTCTGCCTAATAGATTAACGGGGGTTGTGGAATTTAACAAAAAACTATGTTGGTCATCATGGGATCCAACATAGTTGAAAGGGGCTTAGAAAGGGGATAGAAAAGGGGGCTTAGAAAGGGGAAAAGCATATGGTAAACTATCTAACTTCACCACTAAGATTATTTGAATACTCTGAGGAATTATAGCAGGAAAATGTGAAACGTTGAGGGTGGTAGGGTGCCCATTGACTGGGAATATTATTTCACCCAGTGTGTTTAAGATTATCTGGGAACAGGTAAGAGCAGATCCCTGAAGGGAAGTCATTACAATCTTCAGTTAGTTGGATTATTTTTCTTCTTGCACAAACTTTAGTCCAGTGTGCCTTTTCCTTGCAACATCTATAGGTGTCCTGGTCTACAGGAATTTTTAGGGAAATCTAGGGTGGCTTGAAGGTCTTAGGATGATTTCTCTCAAGTTGTTTCAGTTGGAGAGCTATTGGTTTTTGTTGTGTAGAGTTAGCTTTATCAGTCTGTGCATTTTCATGGTATTATGCTAAAGTATGGATCTCAGAGGGAGGGGCATTTTGCCAATTAATATGGTGTCTTTGAATAGTCTCTTAGTTCACAGAACCCACTAACAAAACTGGTAAATAAAGTAGATGCCAAGCATTCTAGATGAATGAATTACTCAGGTTAAACCTGAGCAATGTTTCCAGATGTTTTCTAAGTGGTACCTGTAGATAGAAGTTGGTTCATCTTCCTGCTGTTTGCACTCTTGAATTTTTTTTTTTTTTTTTTGCGGTACGCGGGCCTCTCCCTGCTGTGGCCTCTCCCATTGCGGAGCACAGGCTCCGGACGCACAGGCTCAGCGGCCACGGCTCATGGGCCCCGCCGCTCCGCAGCACGTGGGATCCTCCCGGACCGGGGCACGACCCCGCGTCTCCTGCATCGGCAGGCGGACTCTCAACCACTGCGCCACCAGGGAAGCCCTGCACTCTTGAATTTTTGACTGATTTTCTTTTTTCTCCTCTTTTGCTTTTTTTTAAATTGAAATATAGTTGACATGCAATATTATATTCATTTCAGGTGTACAACTTAGTGATTCAGCATTTCTGTACATTATGAATTGATCACCGTGTCTAGTAACCATCTCTCACCATAAAGAGTTATTGTAATATTATTGACTATATTCCCAGTGCTGTACATTACATCCCTGTGACTTATTTATTTTATAACTGGAAATTTGTACCTCTGGACCCCCTTCACCTATTTCACTGAACCCTCCACCTGCTCTGCTCAGGTGACCACTAGTTAGTTTGTTCTCTGTGTCTATGAGTCTGTTTCTGTTTTGTTTGTTCATTTGTTTTGTTTTCATATAAGTGAAATCATATGGTATTTATCTTTTTCTGTCTGACATATTTCACCTAACATAATACCCTCTAGGTCTAACCATGTTGTCACAAATAGCAAGATTTCATTAACTTTTTATGGCTGGGTAATGTTTCATTTAATGAAATACTATATATACATATATACATACACACACACACAAGCACACACACACAAACACTTAAGTTGTTTCCATATCTTGGCTACTGTAAGTAATGCTGCAGTGAATATAGGGGTTACATATATTATTTTAATTAGTGTTTTTGTTTTCTTCAGATAAATACTGAGAAGTGGAATTGCTGGATCATATGGTAACTCTGTTTTCAATTTTTTGAGGAACCTCCATACAATTTTCCTTAGTGACTGCACCAATTTACATTCCCACCAATAACACATGAGGTTTCTCTTTTATGCACATCCTGGCCAACAGTTGTTATTTGTTGTATTTTTGATGATAGCTGTTCTGACAAGTGTGAGGTAACATCTCATTGTGGGTTTGCTTTGCATTTCCATGATGGTTAGTGATGTTGAGCATCTTTTCGTGGTTCTGTTGGCTATCCGTATGTCTTCCTTGGAAAAATGTCTATTCAGCTCCTCTGCCCATTTTTTAATCAGATTGTTTGGTTTTTTGATATTGAGCTGTATGAGTTCTTTGTATATTTTGGATATTAACACCTTATCAGATATATCATTTGGTAATATCTTCTTCCATTCAGTAGGTTGCCTTTTTGTTTTGTGGGTGGTTTCCTTCACTGTGCAGAAGCCTTTTAGTTTGATGTAGTCCCATTTGTTTATTTTTGCTTTTGTTGTCCTTGCCAGAGGAGGCAGATGTAAAAAATATATTGCTAAAACCACTGTCAAATAGTGTACTACCTATGTTTTCTTCTGGGAGTTTTATGGTTTCAGATTTTACATTTAAGTCTTTAATCCATTTTTAGTTAATTTTTGTATATGGTGTAAAAAAGTGATCCAGTTATATTCTTTTGCATGTAACTGTCCAGTTTCCCCAGCACCATTTGCTGAAGAGACTGTCTTTTTTCTCCACTGTATATTCTTGACTCCTTCGTTGTAAATTGATTGACCATATAGGCGTGGATTTATTTCTGGGCTCTCTATTCTGTCCCATTCATTTATGTGTCTGTTTTTGTTCCAGAACCACGTAGTTTTGATTACTATCGCTTCGTAGTATAGTTTGAAGTCAGGGCACATGATACCTCCAGTTTTGTTCTTCTTTTTTAAGTTTGCTTTAACTATTTGGGGTATTTTGTGGTTCCATACAAATTTTAGGATTATTTGTTCCAGTTCTGTGAAAAATGCCATTGGTATTCAAAACAAATGAAAATAAAAGCACAACACACCAAAACCCTGCAAAAGCAGTTTTTAGAGGGAATTTTTAGTAATAAATGCATATTTTAAGAATATACAAAGATCTCAAAAAAACAACCTAACTTTACACCTCCAGGAACTAGACAAAGAGGAACAAACTAAGTCCAAAGTTAGCAGAAAGAAGGAAAGATCAAAGCAGAAATTAATGAAGTACAAACCAGAGAAACATTAGCAAAGATCAATAGAACTAAGCATTGATTTTTGAAATGGTAAACAAAATTTACAAACCTTTAGGCAGACTAAGAAAAAAGAGAGAAGATTCAAGTAAATAAAATCAGAAATGGAAGAGGAGATATTACAACTGATAACCACAAGAACATAAAGGATTATAAGAGACTAATATTAAAAATAATAGGGCAAAAATTTGATGACCTAGAATAAATGGATAAATTCCTAGAAAGATTCAACCTACCAAGGCCGAATCATGGTGATATGGAAAATCTGAGCAGACTAATTACAACTGAAGAGATTGACTCTGTAATCAAAAACCTCATGACAAAGAAAAGTCCAGAACCAAATGGTACCACTAAAGAATTCTACCAAACATTTAAACAAGAATTAATGCATGGCCCATATATACAATGGAATATTACTCAGCCATAAAAAGAAACGAAATTGAGTTATTTATAGTGAGGTGGATGGACCTAGAATCTGTCATACGGAGTGAAGTAAGTCAGAAAGAAAAAAGCAAATACCGTATGCAAACACATATATATGAAATCTAAAAAAAAACAAACAACAAAAAAAAACCATGGTCATGAAGAACCTAGGGGCAGGACAGTAATAAAGATGCAGAGGTAGAGAATGGAGTTGAGGACATGGGGAGGGGGAAGGGTAATCTGGGACGAAGTGAAGTAAGTCAGAAAGAGAAAAACAATTACCATATGCTAACACATATATATGGAATCTAAAAAAGAAATGTTTCTGATGAACCTAGGGGCAGGATAGGAATAAAGATGCAGACATAGAGAATGAACTTGAGGACACAGTGGGGTGAGGAAGGGTAAGCTGGGATGAAGTGAGAGAGTAGCATTGACATATATACGCTACCAAATGTAAAATAGATAGCTAGTGGGAAGCAGCTGCGTAACACAGGGAGATCAGCTTGGTGCTTTGTGACCACCTAGAGGGGTGGGATAGGGAGAGTGGGTGGGAGCTGCAAGAGGGAGGGGATATTGGGATATATGTATATATATAGCAGATTCACTTTGTTATACAGCAGAAACTAACACAACATTGTAAAGCAATTATACTCCAATAAAGATATTTTTTTAAAAAAGAATTAATGCAAATACTTCTGAAACACTTCCAAAAAAATTGAAGAGGGAGGAACATTTCCAGACTCATTTTATAAGGCCAACATTATCCTGATGCCAAAGCCAGATGAGAATACTACACGAAAAGAAAACTGGAGGCAAATATCCCTGATGAATATGGGTGCAAAAACTCTCAACAAAATACTAGCAAACTGAATTCAACAATACATTGAAAGGATCATATAACATGATCAAGTGGGATTTATCCCTGGGATGCAGTGATGGTTCAATATATGCAAATCAATAAATGTGATGCATCACATTAATATAATGAAAAATAAAAATCACATGATCATTTCAATAGTTGCAGAAAAAGAATTTGATAAAATTAGATGGCATTCCGTAATAAAAAACTCTCAGCAAAGTGGGTAAAGAAGGAACTCAAAATAATAAAGGCCACATGTGACAGGCCCACAGCTAACATCATACTTAGTGGTGAAAGGTTAAAGGCTTTTACTCTAAGATCAGGAACAAGACAAGGGTGCTCACTCTCACCACTACTATTCAACATAGTATTGGAAGTCCTAGCCAGAACACTTAGACAAGAAAAAGAAGTAAAATGTACCTAAATCAGAAAGGAAGAAATAAAATGGTCCCTGTTTGTAGATAATATGATCTTATATATAAAAATCCTAAAGACTCCACCCGCAAAGCTGTTAGAGCTAATAAACAAATTCAGTAAAGTTTCAGGATACAAAATTGATATACAGAAATAAGTTGTGTTTCTATACAGTAATAATGAAATATCTGAAAACATACAAACAAAAAAATCCCATTTATTTACAAAAACATCAAAAGCAATAAAATACTTAGGAACAAATTTAATCAAGGAGGGGGCATGGCCAAGACGGTGGAGTAAGAAGACCCTGAACTCACCTCCTCCCATGGGCACAAGAAAATTACAGCTGTTTACAGAGCAACTACTGATGAGAAAGACGGGCAGACTAGCAGAAAACATCTTCTACAACTAAAGATACAGAGAAGGAACTACAACAAGATGGGTAGGAGGGGCAGAGAGACAGTGCTGTCAAGACCCATACTCCCAGGTAGTCAACCCACGAAGGGGAGAGTAATTACAGCTGCAGAGGCTCTCCCTAAGGAGTGAGGACTTTGAACTCCACGTTGGGCTCCCCAGCCTGGGGGTCTTGCACCAGGGAGACGAGCCCCCAGAACATTTGGCTTTGAAGACCAGCAGGGCATACTTTTGGGAGAGCCAGAGGGCTGTGGGAAATAGACACTCCACTAGTCACACAAAATCCTACATGCTCCGGGACCCAGGGCAGAAGCAGTCATTTAATAGGAGCCTGGGTCATACCTACCTGCTGATCTTGGAGAGTCTCCAGGAGAGGCAGGAGGCAACTGGAGCTCACCCTGGGGACATAGATGCTGGAGGCAGCCATATTTGGGAGCTCATCCCACCATGAAGACACTGGTGTTAGTAAGCACCATTTTGGAATCCTTCTAGGTTATTAGTGCCAGGACCTGCCCCCACCCACCAACCAGTTGGTACCAATCCTGGGATGCCCTAGGCCAAGCAGCCAGCTTGGTAGGGACACAGCCACACCCAGCAGTGGGCGAACACCAGCTCCAGGATCCCTGGGCCCCATAGCCAGAGACCCCAGGACCCAGCTCCACTCAACAGTGGGTTGGCACTAGCCCCAGGACCTGGTTCCATCCACTAGTTGGTGGACACCAGCCTCAGTCCCCCTGGGCCCCGGCCCTGCCCACCAGCAGGCAGATACCAGCCCTAGGACCACAGTGTCCCCATAGCCAGCTGTGTCAAGACCCAGCTCACCCACCAGGGGGCTGGTACCACCCCTGGGACACTTTGGGCCCTTCAGCTAGCTACCCTGGGACCCAGCCCCACTCACCAGTATGCTGACATCAGCTCATGCACCCCAGACCCCACAGCCAGCCATGCCAGAAACTGGCCCCACCTACCAGCAGGCTGATAGCAGCCCTGGTACCGCCCCCAAGGGCATGGCCCTGCCCACCAGCAGGCTTACACTAGCTCCAGGACCCCCAGCCCCACAGCCAGCCACCTCCTGACCTGGCCTAGCCCACCTGTGAGCCAGCACCAGCACTAGGACTCCCCTGACCATGCAGCCAGCCATGCTAGAAACCAGCACCACCCACCAACAACTAGAAGCGTCTGCACAAGGCAGGGCATGGCAACCAACCAGACCTAGAGCCAGCTCTGCCTACCAGCATGCACACAGTAGTCAGCCTGCCACAACAGAAGGACCCCCACAGCCCATGTAGAGGGCACCCCTAGAGCGTATGGTTTTGGTGACTAGAGGGGAGTGTGCTGCTGTGCCACACAGGATGTCTCCTACATAAAGCCACTTCTCCAAGAGTGGGAAACATAACAAACCTACCAAATACATAGAAATAAAAACAGCAAATTAGGCAAAATGAGGCAACAGAGGAATATGTTCGAAGCCAAGGAACAAGGTAAACCCCAGAAGAACAACTAAGTAAAGTGGAGATAAGCAATCTACTCAATAAAGAGTTCAAGGTAATGATCATACAGTGTGGGAAATATAGTCCATAATTATGTAATATCTTTGTATGGTGACAGATGATAACTAGACTTGTGATTATTTTGAAATGTATAGAAATATTGAATCACTATGTTGTGTACCAGGAACTAACATATTGTTGTAGGTCAATTATACTTCAAAAACAAACAAACAAACAAATTCATAGAAAAAGAGATCAGATTTGTGGTTACCAGAGGTGGTGGGAGGGGAAGTTGGATGAAGGCAGTCAAAAGGTACATATTTCCAGTTATAAAATAAATAAGTACTAGGGATGTAATGTACAACATGATTAATATAATTAACACTGCTATACATTATATAAAAGTTAAGAAAGCAAATCCTAAGTGTTCTCATCACAAGGAAAAATTTTTTTCTATTTATTTTATTTTGTATCTATATGAGGTGATGGGTGATTGCTAAACTTACTGTGATAATCATTCCATGATGTATATAAGTTGAATCATTATGCTGTATACCTTAAACTTAAACAGTGCTGTATGTCAATTATATGTCAATAAAACTGGAAGGAAAAAATAAAAATATTTATGAAGAAAAAATTTAGCCAAGGAGGTGAATGATCTGTACACTGAAAACTATTAAGACTCTGATGAAAGTAATTGAAGGAGATGCAAATAAATGGAAAGATATCCTGTGTTCATGGATTGGAAGAGTGAACATTGTTAAAATGTCCATACTACCCAAAGCCGTCTATAGATTCAGTGCAATTCCTATCAAATTTCCAAGGGCTTTTTTCAAAGAAGTAGAAAAACACAACTTAAAATTTGTATGGAACCACAAAGACCCTAAATAGCCAAAGCAAACTTGAGAAAGAACAAAGCTGGAGGCATCACACTTCCTGATTTCAATCTATACTACAAAGCTATAGTAATCAAAACAGTATGGTCCTGGCATAAAAGCAGACATACAAACCAATGGAACAGAATTGAGAGCCCATAAATAAACCCCCACAGAGACAGTTAACTAATATTTAACAAGGGAGCCAAGAATACTCAATGGGGAAAGGATAGTTTCTTCAATAAATGGTTTCATGAAAACATGCAAAAGAATGAAATTGGACCCCTGTCTTACACCCTTCACAAACATTAACTTAAAATGGATTAAAAAAAAACCCGTAAATGTAAGACCTGAAACCATAAAACTTCTAGAAGAATATTTAGAGAAAAAGCTCCTTAACTTTGGTCTTGGCAATGATTTTTTGGATATGACACAAAAAGCACAAGCAACAAAGTAAAAATTCAACAAATGGGTCTACATCAAACTAAAAAGCTTCTGTACAGCAAAAGAAATTATCAACAAAATGAAAAGACAACCATATGTCTGATAATGGGTTAATAGCCAAAATATGTAAGGAACTCACACAACTCAATAGCAAAAAATCCTGAATAATCCAATTAAAAAATGGGCAGAGGACCTGAATAGACATTATTCTAAAGAAGACATACAAATAGACAAAGGGTACATGAAAAGATGCTCAAAGCTCAAAAGATGCTTTCCCTTACTAACCATCAGGGAAATTCAATTCAAAACTACAGCATGATGTCACCTCACACCTGTTAAGATGGCTATGATTGAAAAAAAAAAGATAGTAAGTGTTGGTGAGAATGTGGAGAAAAGGGAATCCTTGTTCACTGTTGGTGGGAATTTAAGTTGGTACAGCCAGTATGGAAAACAGTGTGGAGTTTCCTCAAAAAGTTAAAAATATGACTACCATATGATTCAGAAATCCAACTTCTGGGTACATTTGTGAAGGAAATGGAATCGGGGTCTTTAAGAGATACCTGCACTTCCATGTTTATTGCTGTAGCATTCGCAGCAGCCAGGACATGGAAACAACCCAAGTGTCTGTCAATGGAGAAAGAAAATGTGGTATACATGTGTATATATCTATATCTATCTCTATATTTATGTGAATATTATTCAGCCATGAGAAAGAAGAAAATCCTGCCATTTGTTATAACGTGGGTAAAGCTTGAGGGTATTTTGCTAAGTGAAATAAGTCAGAGAAAGACAAATACTGTATCATCTCACTTATATGTGAAATCTAAAAAGGCTGAACTCATAGAAACAGAAAGTAGAATGGTGGTCACCAGGAGCTGGGGTTGGGAGAAATGGATGAGTGTGGGCAAAGGCAGAAACTTCCAGTTATAGGAGGAATAAATTCTGGAGCTGAAATGTACAGCATAGTGACCATAGTTAACGATACTGTATCCTTCAAAGTTACTAAGAGAGTAGATCTTTAATGTTCTCACCACAAAAAAGAATTAGTGATTTTGAAGTGATTTAGGTGTTTACCAACCCTTTTGTGATAATCATTTTATAATAAATAAGCATATCAAATCATCATATTGTATATCTTAAACTTACAAAATGTTACATGTTAATTATATCTAAAGCTGAAAAGACATAAAAAATTAAGTAAGTAAAAGTGAATTGGAGTGAAAAAGTTTTGGAAATAGATAGTGGTGATGTTTGCACACATTGTGAGTGCAGCATGGGCTCCTCTGGCTGCCTGACAACATGGAGGTAGCACCACTGCCTCTGACGCTTATGCTCTGCTATCTTGGCAGTGGCTGCTGTCAGGACAATCTGAAGGAGAAGCTCTGTAGTAACATGCCACAGGTAGCACCACTCTTCCTCAGTAACTTTAGTAAGATTGTGTCCTTTATCATGGAGGCAAACTAACCGAGTCTCTAAGGTCTCTTTGGGCTGCTGGGCAAAGTGATCCTTAAGGGAAGTTTTGTTTTTGTTTGCACTGTGACACAGGGCATTTATCAGCACCAGGGACCTACTTCTAGTTAACAATAGTTATTGTGCACAACTCAGCTCCCAGGGCATCTGACAGTCTTGTCCCATTTCTGGAGAACTTGAGCAGTGGCTAGGGAACTGCTTCCCTAGCTTGATAAGAGCCTTTTTTTGGATTGCTAATGTGACCCACCCACTGGGTGAGCTTATCCATCAAGGGCCAAAGACAAGGACCCCCTCCAAACCAAAAAGGTTCTGTGAACAATCCACTAGTCCTCCCCAAGACCCATTGGTAAAGTGCTTCAATCTCTTGGAAACAATTCTCCAACATGCCTCAAGGGTCCTTTGGGACTCTTAGGCATTTGTGTCTTTCAGAAAGACATTGTGCTCAATTGACAACCATGCTCACTGCACCAATTTGTCAACCTGCCCTGTGTTGAGGTGGTCAGTGGTCAATTAGGATAACGTGCCAAACTGAAAATAACAATCAAGCCTTTATTCATTTATTGAGACAGAATAGACAAGAGAGAAAAGAAAAAGGTACTAGCTCCCGAGTGTTTCATTTTTCCCCACAGAGTGACACTGGATGGGATTAGATGACAGTCAGGGCAAACAGGGGTGACCCTCCCATTGCTGAGGAGCCCTTCCTATGGATGTAGGTTGCTGGGGTCAGGGAGGGGGGAGGTAGGGCAGGAGCAGGAGTACTAAGTCAGAGTGGGGAAAAGTACTTAACTCAAGGCCCCCCCAATAACGATGGCTTACTGGAGGTACCTGGGAAGGGCCTCATTTGAGGCTTCTGAAAAGGAAGCCTCTGAATGGAGTTACCTGGGCTAGGATGCAGATATGTGTATAAGCATGGCTATACCATGTTGGCCTGAGTCCTTGACTGTAGCTCCCTCCAGAAAGTTGCAATGCACTGACTGTGCACCTTGACTGGTGTAGGAAGGGCAGCTTTTCCCCATGAGAACTGCGAGGCAAAGCTTTGTAATTGCCTGTGGTCAGGCCTGAAAGATCAGATTTAGGATTTTGGCCTGGAGCAGGACTTCTCAACACTAATGAATAGAAAGAATTTATTCTTATTCTGTGTATTCTTTCTGAAACTTTCAGGTGGTATTCATAGGGATTGGGTGTTATAATTCAATGTGGCTACAGATGATTCTCTAAAATTCACAGGCAATCTTGGATGGTAGATAGCTACATGATTTAATAGGAGTTGTTTTACCATTAATCTTACGTCCTCCTAGTAGTGACTGAAATTTAATTATTATCCTTATTGCTTTGATTTGTGGCATGCTGGGGAATATATCTATCCATTGGTCAAATTTTGTTGGAAATAACTCCAAGAGACTGTCAGTTCTCCTGTTGTGTACTGGGGTCTTGTACTCAAACTTGCTTGATATTAGTGTCAGGTCAATGGGAACTTTGGCATTTGTTTTGTTATAGAGTGATATTATAGTACTGTTTGTTACATTAGGATTTGATTTGGAATCACTTTACAAAAGGGGGAAACTAAAATAGAGGGAGACTATTTTTATTTGTTTATTTGTTTTTTAGAATTACTTTTTTCTCACTTTTCATATATCTGTGAGTATAAGTGAAAAATATTATCCCATTTGAAGAAATAATATGTCATACAAATATTCTGCTCTTGCTAACTATTACATAGGACTTATCCTTATACTAGTCTTATTTCATTTCCAGGAGAGATCCAAGCTTGACAGGATACTGCCATTTAATTTTGTTTGTTTGTTTAATAAGCCCTCATTTATTGAAGCATAGAATTTTAGAGCTGGAAGAAACCCAAGAGCATGTTTTAACATATTCAAGGCCTACAGGGAGCCACAAGGAGCTAGGAAGAGGCAGGAATGAATTCTTCCCTAGAGTCTTCAGAGGGAGCATGGCCCTATTGACACCTTGATTTCAGACTTTTAACCTTCAGAACTGTAAGAGAATAAATTTCTTTTCGAAGCCAACCAGTTTGGATGCTTTGTTACAGCAGTCCTAGGAAAGTAATACATCTCCTATGAGCCAAAGTAAATTTCATGACCAAGCCCAGAGTCAGTGTGGGAGGAGGCTGGAAAATGGTGTGAATACCAGGAGGTGTGGTTGGTTGGTAGGAGGCCACCGACTTAAGAGTCTACCAGTTTGCCATCTTTCTCTTTGTGATTCATGTCCCTCCTGCATGCATATTATCCCATCAAGGCACTGGGCTTAGATTTGAGTCTGGAATCTTCTTATCTAAATAATGTCCAGGTGCAGATGAAGAGCCTTTGTTATAGCTTCTCAAATCTGGAAACCTGTGATCTAAGATAACAAGTAACCTTCCCAGCACATACCCAGCACACAGTGGCAAGACAGGATCATGATAATTGCAATAGGAAAACTGTCTTCCAAAAGGGAATGGGATGCAAGGCAGAAAGTACTAAGCACTCACTGGTTCATAGAAGTTCTGAAATCCAGCTGAGCAATTGGTACCAGTTCCTCCTGCTCCAGAGGCGGGGGATTTTTTAACAGTTGTCAAAAAAAAAATTTGGACTTAGATAAGGAGGGACTTTGTTTGAAAGGATTATTGCAAGAGGGCAAAAGGGGACTATTACAATAGGAAGAAGGCTCCGACCATCAGACGTCTAAATGGTCAGGCAGAGAAGGAATTTTCTTTTATAAGGAGGAGTAAAGTCTAGAAAGAACTGGGTGCAGGGAAGTGGTATGAATGGGAGTGGCTTGATTGGACAGTAGATCAGAGGATGTTTTACGCTGAGGCCAGCCTATTCTCAGAAGGGGCTGTTAAGGTTGTATGCTGACTCGGACTGTGGGTGGGCCAAAGTTCAAGGACCTGGAGGAATGGGAGAATCTTAACCAAAGCTTTGTTCCAGTTGATCAGTGGGGACAGGACAGTTCAACAAATTGCTTATGAGGCAAAAAATGGGAACTTGGAAGGTTTGTGTGTGACCTTGTCCTAGGTAAATAAGGGGGGCACTGTAATCATAAGGCTTGGGTAGATTTCAGTGTTCTCATAGTCTACACCCAATAAATATTCGCACTATACCAGGAAATCAGTGCTCTCTAGGAATAATAGTTATGTCTTATTTCTTCCTTTATTTGTCTCTTGTTTTTAGTACAAGCCCTCTGAATATCTGAAAATGCCTTAATTACTGCCCTTATTTTCTCTAATATAGCCCCATGGAAGGTTCTGTTTCTGCCAGGATATTTCTGTAACATTCAACACCTTACGTTACATTTTGAATATTTGTTTTATTATTTATTGGGTAAGCTAGTCATAGACAAGTCCTAATATTCCTTTGCTGTGTCCATCCAGTTAACTCTAGGGCTATTTCTGTCTATCCAGACAGTTGTGTTGACCTTAGAAGAAATTATTTGAATGACTAATATTCATTTCAGGATTAATACCTAGTATTTATTACACCTTCCATGAAATCATTACTAGAAAACTTTAAGGTACTCTGGCTAAAACTGCCCGAAATCAGACATATCTGTGTTTGTCAGTATAGATACCCATCAGTTTATAAGTTTGTATTGTTCTAGAAACAGGACTAATGTGACATACCAGCTTGAAATAGATCATATTATGACAGACAGGTCCATGGACAGTATATGAAAGGGGAAATTGCAGATAAGCTATATAGTACCACACAGGAAGACTCAGATGTGTACTGGGTCTCCAACACACCACTGTCCTGTTCTTTTGATATAAAGTTATAATAAATATCACCCACAAGATACAGATACTTATTAGTGTCACATTGACTTGGTCATTGTATTACTTGGAGCTGGGTAAAGAAAAAGTAGATGTCATGCTTTGAAAGGATACCTGTCTGTAGTGAAGTTGTATAACAGGGTATCTTTTTTTTTTTTTAATTGGAGTGTAGTTGATTTACAATACTCTGTTAGTTTCAGGTGTACAGCAAAGTGATTCAGTTATATATATATGTAATATATATGATTATTTTTCCCTTGTAGATTATTACAAGATATTGAATATAATTCCCTGTGCTATGCAGTAAATCCTTGTTACTTATCTATTTGATATATAGTAATGTGTATCTGTTAATCTCAAACTCTTGACTTATCCCTCTCCCTTCCCTTTCCCCTTTGGTAACCATAGGTTTGTTCTCTATATATGTGAGTCTGTTTCTGTTTTGTATATATATTCATTTGTAATATTTTTTAGATTTCACATATAAGTGGTATCATATAATATTTGTCTTTCTCTTTCTGACTTACTTCACTTAGTATGATAATCTCTAGGTCCATCTGTGTTGCTGCAAATGGCAATATTTCATTCTTTTTTATGGCTGAATAATATTCCATTGTGTTTATATACTACATCTTCTTAAACCAGTTATCTGTTGATAGGGACTTCGGTTGTTTCCATGTCCTGGCTATTGTAAATAGTCCTGCACTGAACATTGGGGTGCATGTATCTTTTCAAATTATGGTTTTCTCTAGATATATGCCCAGGAGTGAGATTGCTGGGTCGTATGGTAACTCTAGTTTTACTTTTTTAAGGAACCTCCATACTGTTCTCCATAGTGGCTGTACCAATCTACATTCCCACCAACAGTGTAGGAGGGTCCCTTTTTCTCCACACCTTCTCCAGCATTCATTATTTGTAGACTTTAAATGATGGCCATTTTGACAAATGTGAGGTGATACCTCATTGTGGTTCTGATTTACGTTTCTCTAGTAATTAGCAATGTGTAACAGGGTATCTTAACTACAGAGACAATATATGTAAGTTTCTTAATGAGTAGTCTGACTAACTAGGAAGTCACCTTCATGTCTACCCCTCCAAAAAAGGGTTTTCTCCATGAACTAACCTAGTCAGTTTTCTTGCCAGGTGAATAAATGGGTAGGCTTTGGTTTGACACTTCTCACTACATTTGAAACTGGTTTCCACATCTATGTTGGGTGCTACAAAATGGTAGTAGTTCACTCTAACCTTAAAATATCCTTACTATAGATTGCATTATATAAGTCAAGGGGAACTCTTATTCTAAAGGGGTTTTCAATCAAGAGTAGAATGTTACTATGTGTTAGTAGCTACCAGCTGGTCTACTGGTGTTGTACTGAAAGCAGAAATAATTTGACACACCAGCTTATGAATAAATAGGTAAGCCTCTGTTTTTTTTATTCCATCATAGGCATAATCTTTATCATAATTTCAAGAGGAACTGATTAGTTCTTCCATTATTTGTGCCTGGGTGAAATTATCATAAGTTCTCTGCAATGATCAATCTTAAAATGGGAATAAGGTGGACCTGTATAATTGGAATGAGACCAAAACTATTTAATTAATTTGGGGACAAGTCTCCATATCATCTTCTTTTTAATACAGTGGGAATGAAAATTTCTGGCCCATGCCTACTCTCAAGTTTTGTATGGTCTGGTACATATAAGTATATTTTTCTGGGAAGACTTCTAAGTAAAATATCATCCAATCAAGGTAAAGGTTATGGTCCTATTTCCCTTAATCTGCTAGTATCAGTTATAAAATATCAGCACCTGACACATTTAGTGCCCTGGTCCCTGAAACCTTCCAGTGATTCATGTTTATTAGTGATTCATTGTGTGAGCACATATTAATTATTTATTTTATTTTTCAATAGCTTTATTGAGATATAATTTACATACCATAAAAAACATCCATTTAAAGTATAGAGTTCAATGGCTTTTAGCACATTTATGGAATTGTGCAACCATCACCATAATCCAGTTTTAGAATATTCACATCACCCAAGTAAAATTCCTTATGCCCATTTGCAGTCACTCCCTGCCACACACACCCCCTCCATCCCAGCAGCCTGTGGCAACCAGTAAGCTATTTTCTTTTTATTTAACTTAAGTTTTATTGGAGAATAGTTGCTTTACAATGTTATATTAGTTTCTGCTGTACAGCAGAGTGAATCAGCTATACGTATACATATATCCCTTTTTGGATTTCCTTCACATTTAGGTCACCACAGAGAGTAACCCATTTTCTATCTCTGTGGATTTGCCTATTTTGGACATTTTATATAAATGGAATAACATAGTATGTGGCCTTTAGTGATTGACTTCATTCACGTAGCATATTGTTTTCAGGGTTGTTCCATGATGTAACCCATATCAGTACTTCATTCTTTTTTATTGCTAAATAATATTCCATTGATGGACATACTGCATTTTGTATGCATTTTGCATTTATTCATTCACCAGCTAATGGACATTGCGTTGTCTCTACTTTTTGGCTATTAGAAATAATGCTGCAATGAACATTCATGTAGAAGTTTTTATGTTGACATATGTTTTTTGAGCATTTTTTTCTTTTTTTTACATTTATTGGAGTATAATTGCTTTACAATGGTGTGTTAGTTTCTGCTTTATAACAAAGTGAATCAGTTATACATATACATATGTTCCCATATCTCTTCCCTCTTGCCTCTTCCTCCCTCTCACCCTCCCTATCCCACCCCTCCAGGCGGTCACAAAGCACCTAGCAGACCTCCCCATGCTATGCGGCTGCTTCCCACTAGCTATCTACCTTACATTTGGAAGTGTATATATGTCCATGCCTCTCTCTCGCTTTGTCACAGCTTATTCTTCCCCCTCCCCACATCCTCAAGTCCATTCTCTACTAGGTCTGTGTCTTTATTCCTGTCTTACCCCTAGGTTCTTCATGACATACTTTTCCCTTAAATTCCATATATATGTGTTAGCATACGGTATTTGTCTTTCTCTTTCTGACTTACTTCACTCTGTATGACAGACTCTAGGTCTATCCACCTCACTACAAATAGCTCAATTTCGTTTCTTTTTATGGCTGAGTAATATTCCATTGTATATATGTGCCACATCTTCTTTATCCATTCATCCAATGATGGACACTTAGGTTGTTTCCATCTCCAGGCTATTGTAAATAGAGCTGCAATGAACATTTTGGTACATGACTCTTTTTGAATTATGGTTTTCTCAGGGTATATGCCCAGTAGTGGGATTGCTGGGTCATATGGTAGTTCTATTTGTAGTTTTTTAAGGAACCTCCATACTGTTCTCCATAGTGGCTGTACCAATTCACATTCCCAC
>NW_006780523.1:688202-688274 GCF_000442215.2 Lipotes vexillifer
CCTATTCGGGGTCTTTTGTGTTTCCATACAAACTGTGAAATGTTTTGTTCTAGTTCTGTGAAAAATGCCAGT
>NW_006780523.1:690312-748255 GCF_000442215.2 Lipotes vexillifer
TGGATGATCTGTCCATTGGTGAAAGTGGGTTGTTAAAGTCCCCTACTATGAATGTGTTACTGTTGACGTCCCCTTTTATGGCTGTTAGTATTTGCCTTATGTATTGAGGTGTTCCTATATTGGGTGAATAAATATTTACAATTGTTATGTCTTCTTCTTGGATCAATCCCTTGATCATTATGTAGTGTCCTTGTTTGTCTCTTCTAATAGTCTTTATTTTAAAGTCTATTGTGTCTGATATGAGAATTGCTACTCCAGCTTTCTTTTGGTTTCCATTTGCATGGAATATCTTTTTCCGTCCCCTCACTTTCAGTCTGTATGTGTCTCTAGGTCTGAAGTGGGTCTCTTGTAGACTGCAAATATATTTTTTGTATCCATTCAGCAATCTGTGTCTTTTGGTGGGAGCATTTAGTCCATTTACCTTTAAGGTAATTATCGATATGTATGTTCCTATTCCCATTTTCTTAATTGTTTTGGGTTTGTTATTGTAGGTCTTTTCCTTCTGTTGTGTGTCTTGCCTAGAGAAGTTCCTTTAGCAGCTGTTGCAAAGCTGGTTTGGTGGTGCTGAACTCTCTCAGCTTTTGCTTGTCTGTAAAGGTTTTAATTTCTCCATCAAATCTGAATGAGATCCTTGCTGGGGAGATTAATCTTGGTTGCAGGTTTTTCTCCTTCATCACTTTAAATATGTCCTGCCAGTGCCTTCTGGCTTGCAGAGTTTCTGCTGAAAGATCAGCTGTTAACCTTACGGGGATTCCCTTGTGTGTTATTTGTTGTTTTTCCCTTGCTGCTTTTAATATCTTTTCTTTGTATTTAATTTTTGACAGTTTGATTAATATGTGTCTTGGTGTATTTCTCCTTGGATTTATCCTGTACAGGACTCTATGTGCTTCCTGGTCTTGATTAACTATTTCCTTTCCCATATTAGGGAAGTTTTCAACTATAATCTCTTCAAATATTTTCTCAGTCCCTTTCTTTTTCTCTTCTTCTTCTGGAACCCCTATAATTCGAATGTTGGTGCGTTTAATGTTGTCCCAGAGGTCTCTGAGACTGTCCTCAGTTCTTTTCGTGCTGGTCATTGAGTGAAGCTGGGTGTTGGTGTTGAAATGGAGATCTCTGGGAGATTTTTGCTGTTTGATATTACGTGGAGCTGGGAGGTCTCTTGTGGACCAGTGTCCTGAAGTTGGCTCTCCCTCCTCAGAGGCACAGCAGTGACTCCTGGATGCTGTACCAAGAGCCTTTCATCCACATGGCTCAGAATAAAAGGGAGAAAAAGTAGAAAGAAAGAATTAGTAGAAGTAGAAAGAGAGAAAGAAAGAAAGAAAGGAGGGAGGGAGGGAGGGAGGAAGGAAGGAAGGAGGGAAGGAAGGAAAAAAAGAAAGAAGATAAAGTAAAATAAAATAAAGATAAAATATAATAAAGTTATTAAAATAAAAAATAATTATTAAGAGAAAAAAAATTTTAAAAACGGACGGATAGAACCCTAGGACAAATGGTGGAAGCAAACCTATACAGACAAAATCTCTCAGAAGCATACACATACACACAAAAAGAGGAAAAGGGGAAAAAAATCATAAATCTTGCTCTCAAATGCCACCTCCTTAATTTGGGATGATTTCCACAGATGCAGGGTACATCAAGTTGATTGTGGAGCTTTAATCCGCTGCTCCTGGGGCTGCTGGGATAGATTTTCCTTTCTCTTCTTTGTTCTCACAGCTCCAGGGGCTCAGCTTGGATTTGGCCCCGCCTCTGCGTGTAGGTCGCTGGAGGGCGTCTGTTCTTCGCTCAGACAGGACTGGGTTAAAGGAGCCGCTGATTCGGGGGCTCTGGCTCAGTTAGGCTGCGGGGGAGGGAGGGGCATGGATGCGAGGTGGGCCTGCGGCGGCAGGGGCCACCGTGACGTTGCACCAGCCCGAGGCGCGCTGTGCGCTCTCCCGCGGGAGTTGTACGTGGATCCCGGGGCCTTGGCAGTGGCGGGCTGCACAGGCTCCCAGTAGGGGAGGTGTGGACAGTGACCTGTGCTCGCACACAGGCTTCTTGGTGGCGGCAGCAGCAGCCTTGGCGTCTCATGCCCGTCTCTGGGGTCCGCGCTTTTAGCCGCGGCTCGCGGCCGTCTCTGGGGCTCCTTTAAGCAGCGCTCTTAATGCCCTCTCCTCGCGCACCAGGAAACAAAGAGGTAAGAAAAAGTAGCCGTGGCGCACTAACCCCCTGCAGGCTGTGCTCACGCCGCCAACCCCAGTCCTCTCCCTGCGCTCCGACCGAAGCCCCAGCCTCAGCTCCCAGCCCCGCCTGCCCCGGCGGGGGAGCAGAGAAGCCTGTCTGGCTGGTGAGTGTCGGTCGGCCCCGATCCTCTGTGCGGGAATCTCCCCGCTTTGCCCCCCGCACCCCTGTGGCTGCGCCCTCCTCCGCGGCTCCGAAGCTCCCCGCCTCCGCCACCCGCAGTCTCCGCCCGCGAAGGGGCTCCTAGTTTGTGGAAACATTTCCTCCTTCACGGCTCCCTCCCACTGGTGCAGGTCCCATCCCTATCCTTTTGTCTCTGTTTATTCTTTTTTCTTTTGCCCTACCCAGGTACGTGGGGGGGTTTCTTGCCTTTTGGGAGGTCTGAGGTCTTCTGCCAGCGTTCAGTAGGTGTGCTGTAGGAGTTGTTCCACGTGTAGATGTATTTCTGGTGTATCTGTGGGGAGGAAGGTGATCTCCGCGTCTTATTCTTCCGCCATCTTCCCAGAAGCCTCTGTTTTTTGAGTTTTTGATACATGTTTTTATTAAATATTTTTGAAAGTTGTAAAGGCCACATGTACATCTGTATTATGTATATAGTTTTGGAATCACTGGCTTGAAACATGTGAAACTCATCCTCAATTAATAAGGTTATTGCACGATACTTGATGATTTATATAAATCACTAGCTAATTTCCTTTTTCAAGGATGATAGCCATACCCATGAATATAACAACGGTTTTGAGTTCTTTGAGTCCTTGCCAATCATTGATCCTGAGGGTGGTCTGGGGAACCCCCGAGACAAGATTCAAGTATTATTTTCCAGTACCTTATCTAGTTTATATAACTCAATCAGGATTTTTCTAAAACAGCATAATTTAGAGAGCAAGGAATTATTCTTCAACAATTCATTCTTAATGCCCAAGGCTACTGTTTTGAGGACTTGGCAAACAATACTGCTTTGGAAATGTATAAAACTAATTATTAGTGACACATGATATCTTCTTCCCATCAGTTAACTTAGGTGAGGTGTTCTCGAGCAACCAGACCAATGTTCCTACAGAATCAGAATAGCTCTGGCTGGTCTGGTGCTAAAGTGGTGAGTCTCAGCCTGCACTGAATATTAGAATCACCTGGGAAGATTTTTAAACTAATGATGCCCAAGCCCTACATCCAGCGGTTCTGATTTAATTGTTCTAGGGGAATAGACTGGTGATTTGTATTTTTAAAATGCATCCCAGGTGTTTCTAACTTGCAGTCAGAGTTGAGAACCACTGCCAAGGGAGATACACCATATGTAGTTTACTTTCCTATGAATGGGTTAATTTTAGCATTTGGGACCATTCTCAATAATATATTCTGAAGAAAATTTACATCTTTTCCTATTGGTTGAGGACAAAATATCTTTAATATTATTGGGAGCCTTTACTGGACTTTGTAGTATTTGGGGTCTGTCATTTGACTTTGTAGCAATTGAGCTCATTTTTTTCCATTCTTCACCTGTGTCTGATAGGGATCTCCCTTGACCTTGCCCCGGGGATTGTTATTGTGGCAGCCTTAAGTCGCCTCTGAATATCTCTCCAGAGCTGTAGTGCTCCCCACCTTGATGTAGTCTCTTATTTGATTCCCGAAAACTTGGTGCACTAATATCTTTTGTCCATTGCCTGTTAATACTGGGATACAGTTGCTTTTATAATTTTCTTTTTAAAGAGATCATTTCACCTTTCCCCTATTTCAACTGAAGTCAAATAGAATGGGATGTGAAGGCTCCATTGATTATCCATATTATTACATGTTTCCACAATATTTTTGTTATGAGATATGTTCCCTAGTCTGAATAAAAATTTTCACAGGCCCCCTATTTTTTGGTGCAGTTCCTCTAAAATGTTTATTTTGGTTTGGCTAGCCATCACAAAGCAGCAAATGCAATTCCAAACCCCCAATGCAGGTAAACAGTAGTAAAACCAAGCTGTTTATTTGGTACCTTTTTAGAAGTCCTATAGTCATTCTGACAGTGTTGCCCAGCAACCAGTTCTCTGGGCGCTCTTTCTTGAGTTATTCATAAATCTTTGAGTCAGTTTACCTGCTGGATATGTGATCCTAATTCTCTTTAATGTATCCATTCACTTAAAAGGGCAGTGACCACAGGTACAGATAACTTGTTAGCCTACTTTCTTAGCACAACTATGAGAGCATCTGATGCCAGACATTCCATTGTCTCAACTGGTCCCTTTTAAATTTTAAAGGCTATATGGCTCTAGTGTCTACTATATTTTGAGACTGCTCCTTCACCTTTTTAGTAGGCTAAAACATGACACGTTACATTGGTGTTGACAGTACTTTCCAAAAGTTACTTTCACCAGGTTGTTTTTCATTTATTATCCAGTCTTTTTATTTTTTTAATATTTATTTATTTATTTATTTATGGCTACGTCGGGCCTTAGTTGTGGCACACATTGCGGTGTGCGGGCTCTTCGTTGCGGTGTGTGGGCTTAGTTGCCCCATGGCATGCGGGATCCTAGTTCCCCGACCAGGGATGGAACCCGCATCCCCTGCATTGGAAGATGGATTCTCAACCACGGGACCACCAGGGAAGTGCCCTAGTCTTTTTTTTTTTTTAACCTAGTTGATATTATAGTCATTTCATTAGTCACCAAACATAAATCCATGAACATGTGGACCTCTGGGTTGTTTGATTTCTCTGCATG
Source organism: Lipotes vexillifer (assembly GCF_000442215.2). NCBI lineage: Eukaryota > Metazoa > Chordata > Mammalia > Artiodactyla > Lipotidae > Lipotes > Lipotes vexillifer. The sequence goes on from NW_006780523.1 coordinate 695,235, forward strand.
TTACACTGCCATCAGAACTGCCTGAATTTTGGCATGGTTTTCTAGTTGGTCTGGCTGGTCCTTTGCCCATTTTCCCATCTTAAGGTGAGGGGCAGCAGGTTTTCATTTAACACTGTTTCTGGTGAGAGTGGAACTGCTATTCACTAGCAAAAACATAGTCTCTACCTTCCTCCAGAAAATTCCCCCAGGGCTGTCTCCACTTAGCCAGAAGCTTTCCATCACTACCTGTCGACATGGACACTCCTTGGAGCAGCTCAGGAGCAAGTGGCTAACTGGCACCTCCATGTGTAGTGCCATGGGGACCTGCTTTGGCCCTTTTCTGAGCTACCCTTGCAATTTTAATTGGATGGTCTGAGCTCCTCCTCCCTGATTTGATTGGACCCATGGCGTAACTGGAAGCCCCTTCTGTGGTAATAAAATGGTTCTGAGGTTTTAAGGACTTGTTCCATTAAGTCTTTAATTTCAGATAGACCCAAGAAGGTGGGGGAATATTTGCTTTTCTAGATGGGTATGAGTTGCCTTTACCCCTTGGAATTTCTTGCACTGAAGTCTTGCTGGTTTCTTCAGGATACCACAGATGGGTTCATTCAACATTGACCCTAGCATCCTTTCTATCTATAGGGGCCAAAATTACACTTCCTAAACTCCCTTGTTTTAGATGAGATTTAGATTTTTCAGATTAGATCTTAATTAGGAATTAAGTGGAAAAGAGGCTGTAGTCAATGATGCATCCAGTTTGCTGATACAGATCCAGCACATGTGGAGTGGCTCATAATGACCTTCGTAATCCTCCAGTCACAACTAAGGCACAACTGAAAGCCACGATTGCAGCAGCAGCTTCCTAATCCATGGATAATGGTGGTGTGCGCCTGGATCCAGCAGTTTAGACGGCAGCTTCCTATGGCTGCTTCTTGATTTTCCATCTTCCTGACTGACCCAGAGATAGCAGTTTCCTTGACAGGTTCATTCTGTGGTGGTGTTCTGGGAATTAATCCAAGACTCAGCCCAGGGCCTGCTTCTGTGGGCCTCCCACAATTTTGTAAACACTTAATTTTCTGCAGTAAATACGTTTCTGCTTTTAATAGCTAGAGAGATTTCTGTTATATATAGTTAGATCCTGACTGCTACACAGCTGGTCCTTTCTTGGCTCTGCAGGGACCATTTCCAGACACTAAGATACAGAGTTCCTGATGCCTGTGGTGATTGACATGTCTAAAGTAAATGCTTGGACTACTGGGTTGTCACTAATTGTATACTCTGCTGGACAGCTATTTTAAATTAGTGTAGACTGTTGTTGCCTCCTTCCTTTACCCACTTTCCCCAATAAAATACTTGATTTCTAAAGTTGACATAACCCTACTGGAGGAAGACAAAAGTATATTGCATTCCTTGAAAACTGATGGCAGGTTAATCCACATTCCTTTTCAGTTGGTATGTTGAAAAACATACTAGGCAAGTCAGTTACAGCTAAATATTTTTCAGGAGCTTTAACGAATTCATTAGTGATCTGGAAGTGTAGCCAGCACACCCACTGCTTTAGCAATTAAAAATAAATGTAAGGCTTTTTAAACATATATCCTTGAGAATTAAATGGAGATATAGTTTTACAAATACCCCTATCTCTTTCAAATATTTTATATTTGGGGAGGTTTCAGCTTGTTTCCCATATAATTAATTTTCGTGGATGATTAGATATATACTTTTTTCTTTCTCTGTCTCTCTTTGCTAGTAACATTTTATTTCTTAATTTGCATGGTAAATACACAGATATTCAGTTGATAATTATCCCTTGAGTTTTATTTTAATTGTAAAATGCACATAACATAAAACTTACCATCTTAACCATTTTAAGGGTACAATTCAGCAGTGTCAAGTATATTCATATTGTTGTGCAGCAGACCTCCAGAAAGTTTACATTTTGCAAAACTGAAACTCTGTACCAATTAAACAACTCCCCATTTCCCCTGACCCCTTGCAACTACCATTCTACACTTCGTTACTGTGAATTTGACAACTCTAAGTAACTCATAGGTGTAATCATGGTATTTATTCTTTTGTGACTAGCTTTTTCACCTAGCATAATATCCTCATGGTTCATACATGTTGTAGCATGTGTCAAAATGTCCATCCTTTTTAAGTTTGGATACTATCCCATTTTTTGGATTGACCACATTTTGTTTATCTATTCATCCTTCGATGGGCACTTGGATTGCTTCCACCATTTAGCTATTGTGAATAATGCTTCTGTGAACATGGATGTGCAAATATCTCTTGAAGACCCTGTTTTAAATTCTCTTGGATAAATACCCAGAAGTGAGATTGCTGGATCATATGATAATTCTATGTTTAATTTTTTTTGAGGAACTGCCATACTGTTTTCCATAGCAGCTGCATTAAATATATGCTTTCAAATAGGCAGTTTGACACGTTGCTATTTAGCCTTCTGACCATAATCATAAAAATATTGAACTTGTTTATCAGATTAAGATAGTGAAAGGTATTTTTAGTCTATCCAACCCAATTATTCACTCTGAAGTTTGGGCCGCTACCAGTTCAATTTCCGTGCTTGGCCACCTGTTTCCAGTTTAATCTTAGTTTTCCTTACCAGTGTGTCCATATTACTCAAATCTTTAAACATTTCTGTCTTTTGCAGAGTCGTCACCATTTTGGAGCCATAGTTAATACTAATTCCCTCTACTAAGCTTTTGGATTTCACAGGATAATCAGGGCCTACTTCACTCCCAGACTAGCTTTGTGGATCCCTTGCCAATTCTGTAATTTTAGGGGGCCAGCTCAGCTTGGTTTATTTGGCCTGAAGGGATGCTATCTCTAAGCCTCACTGCCTTCTATGATTGCCTCATCAGGGATTGCCTCTGGAATCTAAGGTTGTTTTCTTGTTACTTCCTTAACTGCCTCATCTGACTGCCTGCCAGTTTTATCCTTCAAGACCCATTTTTCTCTCGAAAATTATTCCTGCTTTCTTCTAGCTAATATATTGCCCCATTTCTACAGTTGAATGACTAAGGTAAACCTACGCTCACATAAGCATTCGTCTACTAATTTTAGGGCATCTACTGCCCTTTCCTGCTCTCTAAGCTTCCTAATATGTTAAGTAGAGCAGTCCTCTTAGTGAGAGGTGCTATGAGTTCCATTTCCTTCATTAAAAAACATTGTTGGGCTTCCCTGGTGGCGCAGTGCTTTAGAGTCCGCCTGCCGATGCAGGGGATGCGGGTTCGTGCCCCGTTTCGGGAAGATCCCACATGCCGCGGAGCGGCTGGGCCCGTGGGCCATGGCCGCTGGGCCTGCGCGTCCGGAGCCTGTGCTCCGCAAATGGGAGAGGCCACAACAGTGAGAGGCCCGCATAACGCAAGTATGGTATTCTGACTCTACTGTAGTTTCAGTGGGGTTTGATGCATCTTGACAAACCCATCTATTCATGGCTAACTTCATCTTTGGCTTCAAGAATAACTTTTGTTATTTGCTACTGAATCCATTGTATTAGCTGTGAGCCAGCTCTTTCACCAGACTGTAAATATCTATTTCAGGGGGAGCAGGAGAGGGCTTCTTCATCCTTGAAGGGGACTCTAGGCTCCTTTAAGTATGTTCCAAGCCTTCCTTCCTGGGGAGACTTCCTAAACTTCTGATTTTATTTTTGGTACATAATGGTGTCTACCCATTTAGTGTATATTAACCAAGCCAGAGCCCCTTTTTCTATCTCTTGGTCAAATTCTTTCCTTGATTTGTACCTTGAGCCAGGGTATAAGCCCCTATTTCCTACCTCTTAAAATCTTAAGCCAAGCCAAAACCTTCAGCAGAATGGTAATAATTGTCCCCCTATGTTAGGCTGCTTTCTGGTCTCCATTCTTCTTTCCACTTTTTAACAATGTGGTACTGCAGACTTATTTTAAAATATCCTCTAGGATGCTTCCTTTTCCCCTTTACATAACATGGAAACTTAGAAGTGGCAATAAGCTCATACTGCCTTAATACCTTCCAAATTTTATCTCCTTTGGGAAGCAATATGTTTCCTCCTTTTGCTCTATACCTGGGTAAAAACTACCCACTTGGTTGCAGTACAAACTGACCTAAGTTAATTTATCCATTCAGCAATTGTTAGGTTCTTTTGGCATTTTCCACTAGCCTTTGGAAGTCAGAAGTAGTTGGTGCTTTATATGTTTGCTTCCCCACAATCTTTCTGTCAGGTGATATGAAAGCAAATCTCAGATCCAGTTTTGCCAAAGATACACTTGTCAACAAAAGCAGGCAGAAACAACTTTTTTACCTGTTCTTGTAGTTCATGGGGAGTCCCACCCTCTGCCCTTAGTTCCTCTATTACTTGATGGCTGGATCAGCTAGCTTTGTAGATAGCTCAGTGAAGAGTCTTACATGAAATAAAATGACAAAGAACCAAGGTCTAAAGTTCATCAAAACTATTAGGCTGCTGGGCTTGCCAGATTTTTAAATCTTGTTCATGCAAGGGCAGTGGGGCCTAAGCAACATCCTAACCACCTACATATCTTGAACACCATTTATTTTACCAATGAAAACATTATCTCTAACATCTCTTATGTTGATTAACATACCCTTAGGGTATAGATATTTATATCCATTTGGAAGGTGCTTAATAACCTCCTCTGGAGTATGAATTCCTAAGGTACATCATAAGCTAATTAACCACCTTTATAGTGTGGAATGACAGTTATCTTGGATATATCACAATTTCTGTTATAGAATATACAAAGATAGTCATGTAATTAGATAGCAGTTATGTGGGAAAAAAAAGAAAAATCTGAGGATATTTCTCTATATTACAAGGTAAACTTGTCAAGTACATGTAACCTTCATCTTTCCCAGACTTTCCCTTAGTAGCTCTTCTGCCCTGAAGATATTCTGTATTCTCACAGTCTTAGTCCCGCATCAGTATAGGTTCTTAAGAAAAGGATTTGACTCATACACAATAAGGGGTTAATAACAGAGTAGAGAAGGCAGGAGCAAGTTAGAAGCTTGTTGTGTGCAAAGCACCAAGAGTATTTACATATTTGAAGATGCCTGGGAAGGGTAAACAGTTGAGCAAAATTGTACCATTTCATATCACCATTTACTGAACACGCACTATGCAAATACTGATTCACATTGTCGTAGTCCGTTCAGAGTGCTATAACAATACCCCAGAGTGGGCAGCTTATAAACAACAAGTGTATTTCTCAGTTCTGGAGGCTGGAAATCCCAGATCAAGGCACCATCAGATTCAATATCTGGTGGCAGCCTGCTTCCTTGTTCATAAATGGCCACCTTTCCTCTGTCCTTACGTGACAGAAGGGACAAGGGAGCTCTCTGGGGTCTATTTTATAAGGGCCTTATATGACCTAATAATGACTTATATGACCTGATTACCTTTCCAAGGCACCATCTCCAAATGCTATCACATTGGGTATTAGGTTTCAACATGTGAATTTTGGGGGGATACAAACATTCAGTCTATAGCACACGTATGCCTATATATATGTATACACATATATATGTATACACATTATCTCATTCAGTCCTTACAACTTCCTTGTTAGGCAGATAGCATCATTTCTATTTTATATTTTAAGAAACTGAGGCTCAGAGAGGTTAAGTAACTTGCCTAAGTTCTTCTCACTACCTTTACAGTGATAAAATTTCCTGGGGCTTGCATTTTAACAGTGAACAAAGGCCTTAGAACATAGGAATTCATTTCTCACTGTAATTTTCAGGCTTCGGTGAACTGGCGGGAAACGTGATTGTCACATTAAACAACTGATCGCTTTTGTGGTGGGAGAACTTAGAGAGGGGTTTGCAAGAAAAATCATCCATGTGTACTGAATCTCTATTTTAATAGTTTCATCTGCTGGTGTTCCTTCTTCCCCCCACTCCACCCTCCTTATGCATATACATGCACAGGAACTCACACACAGACATGTTTATTTCTTGCATATTTAGCTAATATTACTCTACAAGAGTGCTGTGTTTGGAATGTTGTGAGATATTTTCTTTTTATTAATTTTTACAAGGAATTGACATAAAATCCTAATATCGTTCCCATTGGGTATCTTTTAACGTTAGCGTATTCTGCCTGCTTCTTTGCTATAGTCAAGAGGTCTTTGAGGTCCTTATACAAATCTCTTTGAGTTGAAACTGTCAGCCATATTTTGTGGTTAAAACTGATTGCAAGTAAGTTTTATATTGGCTTTTACACATTGACTATTTTGCATAGACTATTTATTCACAGCTCTGTATCTTACCGTTTTTCTGATAAATCAATTAGCAAAAAAGAAATCATCTTCCGTCTTATTAAAGTGGTCATTGAACACAAACTGTTAGCCATTATTTCATGGCGATTATCACCAATGTAATAGTTATTTTTAAAAGTCAGCACCTTGTACCTTCATTTATATAATGATTATCATCTGTATGTCATCTCATAAATGAGGCAGCTATGAACTCTGCCTATTGCTCATTACTGTAGATACAAAAATAAAAAGTTATGGAATAAAGGAATAAAGGGTAGAACTTCTAGTTAAGATGGTATCACATGCTCATGCTTTGGAGTCCTCTATTCCAGATACATAGAATAGATAAAATAGATAAAAGAGAAAAATGAAAACAATATAACTGTATTGAGAAACAAGATAAATATCTCTCTCTAAGTGAAGCTGAAACCAAGCATCTGGACCTGAGAGCAGACTGAGGTGTACAGGACTTCTTTTCCCTTGTGGTAAAAGGCATTAGTGCCCCACTTGATATGGGGAACCAAATCAAGACTTGTTGCTTTGTGGAAATAACAGAGACCACCCAAATGAGAATAAGAGAGTATTTATTCAGAGTTTGCTATAGCAAGGGGGTCAGCCACTATCACTTGCATTTGACAGAGATCCAAAACCAGTCGGGAGTGGGAAAGCTTTATAGAGTGGGGAAAAAAAGAAGCCTTCAGGTATGTTTTGATCAGAGATTATTGGCATAGGGAAGCTGGAAGCAGGCTAACTAGAAGTGGGACATCCTGTATGATTGGTTTGGAGAACATATTTGGATTTTTCTTCTTGATCCTGAGCACAGACTTTTGATAATCATAAAAAAAATAAATCCCAGGAAATTGATTCTGCTACCTGAAATAGTCATGCTCCCATGAATAATTTGAGGCCTCATTTCATTAATCAAGGTGTATTTTGGAATTAGGATATAAATTTCTTCATAACTTTAATTGGCCCATGAATGTTTCCTTCCATTAGTAAAAATAAATGTTGTTTAAAAGTAGATTTTAGAAAATCAATACAATGGAACTTCCCATTTTTTCTCCAGAATATCATTCATTTTCACTCATGATATTTACACTGAAAGGTATGGTTTAGAATAGCAAAGAATATGACTTAACTAGTTATAAAAGTTACAAAAGTGGTTAAAAACATTCTTCTATTTCCTAGAAAATAATCACAAAATATGTAGTAAAAATATAACTAGCCCCAAGGGTACTTAAAATTGGGAGGGTTTATTTAAGTAGACAGTGCCACACAACTTTCCTGCAAATTTCCTGTATGACTCTCAGGGCTCCATAGGAATTATCATACAGAAGATCAAAATAATATAGAAGTGGCAAGAGCTTATTTGATTGTACTAATGACGTTTTCCTGCTTCCCACATGACCTTGATCAGAAGAGGCCAGAGTACCTATTTGAGAGTCACAGTGATGAATCTGGTAACAAAAATATTAGACACATTACAACAATATATTGGTCCCCTTGACACAATAATGCTATGATTTTTATTGAAATATTATTTTGGAGTATAAATTTAGCATTTTGTAAAGGCTTAAATCCATGGTAAAGATGAATGCAATGCATCCAATTCATAGTATTTATCCTGGAGAGTGGCCAAGATGGCAGAGTAGAAGGGCCCTAAACTCACCTCCTTTCATGAGCACGCCAAAATCACGACAATCTACAGAACAACCATCACTGAAAAAGACTGAAACCAACCAGAAAAGGTACTGTACAGCTAAAGACATAAAGATGGAACCAAAATGAGACTGGTAGGAGGGGCAGGCTCGCGATATAATCAAATCCCATAGTATTTATCCTGACAAGCAATGCACATTTTCTCTCATTTCAAATGGTCCTCAGCTGTTTGGCTTTGACTTCAGTTGACACATCCAAATGCAAAATATTTCCACTAATTAGCACTTCAGTTTTCCTCAGATACTCTCTCCCATTTTTTCTACCTTTCATAAGATGAAATCAAGTGTCCATTTTCCCCTTTTATTATTAACAAACCATTGATAAATTTCGATCCTTCTAAGATTTGTATTCTCCTTTATTTTTACTAGACAGTGTAATTCTCATCATTACAAATTCTGTGACTTCGTCATTTAGCTGAGGCTTCTGTACCTTTATTCTGTAACTTTTGAAAATGTTGGTACCTCAGGAGTTTTTTTACCATTCAATTTTGAAACCTGGATTAATTCCTCTCTATTTTATTGAAATTGCTTATTATAATTATCTTATAATTGCCAAAGCCAATGCTGTTGTCTCAGTTTTCAACTACTTTTAAAGACTGTGGCATGAGACAGTGTTGACCAATCAATCCTCAATGTATAAATTTCAATCCTAATTAAAATCTATTTTGAATTTTTGAAAAGCTCTGTAGTAGTCAGAGAACACAAAACAACAAGGATCTGTCACTTTCTACCTATTAGCTTTGCAAAAATTAGAAAGCAGGATAATACTAATTATTGACAGAAGTATGTAAACACAGGAACCCTCAGGCATTGCTGATGTGAAGATAGTTTATTGTAGTCATTCTGTAGAACGAAATGACATAATTTAAAGGAAGTCTATTCTAATATAGCAATTCAACTGTGGGATATAATCCTAAAGTATTTCCCACACAGGCTCTTCAAAGAACTCATATAAGGCAGTCCACTGCTGTACTTATATATAATGGAAGAGTTTGAAGCAATGTGGATATTCGTCAGTTGGAGATTGAATAGGTGAAATGTAGTAGATGTAAGGGGGTCAAGGGCCTTATATCCCTGCATCGACCAGGCATTTTCTGCAGACTAGCTCACATGGGTAGGGGTGCAACCCTGGGAAAAGTAGCTTCATGAGTCTCTAGGGGATGCAAATATGAGCCTTCAGCAATTTGTATTTTCAGTAGCTGGGAAATGGGTGCATTGGCCTGCAGAGGGGATCTAGGTAAAACACCTTTGTATCCATTACACTATACTTAGACAACATATCTGAAATGTAACCAATTCTCACCAGGTCCCCCACTACCATCCTGGCCTAATCCATCATCATCTCTCACCTGGCTTATTGCCATAGCCTTCTAACTGGTCTTCCTGCTAACATCCCAGTGCCTCTATTTCTTCTCTACACCGTACCTTGAAATATCCTTTTAAAATGTCAGAAGAAGATGTGGCACATATATACAATGGAATATTACTCAGCCATAAAAAGAAACAAAATTGAGTTATTTGTAGTGAGGTGGGTGGACCTAGAGTCTGTCATACAGAGTGAAGTAAGTCAGAAAGAGAAAAACAAATACCGTATGCTAACACATATATATGGAATCTAAGGGGAAAAAAATGTCATGAAGAACCTAGGGGTAAGACGGGAATAAAGACACAGACCTACTAGAGAATGGACTTGAGGATATGGGGAGGGGGAAGGGTAAGCTGTGACAACGTGAGAGAGTGGCATGGACATATATACACTACCAAACGTAAAATAGATAGCTAGTGGGAAGCAGCCGCATAGCACAGGGAGATCAGCTAGGTGGTTTGTGACCACCTAGAGGGGTGGGATAGGGAGGGTGGGAGGGAGGGAGACGCAAGAGGGAGGAGATATGGGAATATATGTCTATGTATAACTGATTCACTTTGTTATAAAGCAGAAACTAACACACCATTGAAAAGCAATTATACTCCAGTAAAGGTGGTAAAAAAAAATGTCAGAGCATGCCACTTTTCAGCTCAAAGCTCATCAGTAGCTTCCATTTCGCACCTAGACTAATTTGCAAAACTCTAAACATGACCTTTACAACCCTACTTGGTCTGTCCCTTACGTATTTCTCTGACCTCACTTCCTATGTCTCTTCCTCTTGCTCACTCCCCTCCAATTTCTTGCTGTTCCTCAGTATCCTAAGCACACTCACATACCATGTTTTTGTATGTAGTTTTCTTTTAGCCTGGAGTATTCTCCAGGGCATCTATATGGCTCACTCTCTGTTTCTGTTCAGACATCTGTCACCTTGCCAGAGACAACTTCTATGACCAACATATATAAAATAACATTCTACTTCTGTCATTTTCCATCCTCTTAACTTGCTTGGTTGTTTTCTTCCACACAGTACATATCTCCACCTGACATATTCTGTATTTATTGGTTTATTATCTTTCTCCTACCATTAGAAAGTAAAGTCCATGGAGTCAAGAAGTTTATCTTGTTCTCAGCTGTGTCTTCATTGCCTGACCCATAGTAGATGCTCAAAAAGTCTTAAAAGAATGAATCAAGTCGGAAGCCAAAACTCTTAAAGAAAAATTTCTTTGGAGGAGTCTTTTGAGGCTTGTTTCCCCAAATTCTGTATATCAATAATATAAAAGGGAGGCTAACTATGGGAATGAGTTTCTGAGGCAAGCCCAGAACATTCTTTGAACTGTAATCTGCCAATTTCCTGATGAAACATGTAGCAGAGAATAACTTTTCACCAAAAATCAGTCTCTTCCTCATCTTGCACACACAGATAAACTACTTTTCCCAGCCCTCCTTGCAGTTAAGTGTTACCATGTGAGTGAGTTCTCACCATTGGAATGTGTACAGAAATGATATATGACATTTTGGGGCCAACATTTTTAAGAAGTGGGTTTTCCCCTCCATGCTCTTTCCCCTTTTGTTAGCTGTGTGCAGATGATGATGAGACATAATGATGAGAAAACTAGAGGATGGAAAGTCTTGGGGTCCTTGAAATACCACAAGGAAGAGAGACATCCAGACCAGAAATACCCACCTTGGACTGTCACATGAATAAGAAATAAATTTCTATTATGTTTATATGTTTGAGGGTCTATTTTCTTTAGAAGTTAAACCTACACTGACTGTGTTAGTTTGCTAGGGCTACCATAACAAAGTACCATAAGCTGAGTGGCTTAAACAACAGAAATTTATTGTTTCACAGTTCTGTGGGCTAGAAATCTGAGATCAAGGTGCTTCTGAGGGCTGTGAGGGAAAGTCTTTTCCATGCCTCTCTCCTAGCTTCTGGCAGTTTGCTTGCTATCTTTGGCATTCATTGGCTTACAGATGATGTTCTCCATATGTATTCACATCATCTTTCCTTTGTTTGTGTCTCTTTCTCTTCACATGACCTTCTTTTTATAAGGACACCAATCTATTGGATTGGGGCTATCCTACTCAACTAATTACATCTTCAACCCTGTTTCAAAATAAGGTCAGACTCTGAGATATTGGGGACTTCAACTTAGAATTTGGGGAACACAAACCTATAACACTAACTAACCAAACTCTTCTTGCAGTACAGTTGTAGAGGTGAGTATACCTCTGGATATAAACTGCTGGACATGTTTCCAGGTCTTAGAGCATAGGCTGCAGCAGGGTGGAGGCTAGGAGCAAGCATAAGGAGGATTCTAGGAGGATTCTAGGAGGCTTAAGAAGGACGAAACCTTCTATTTCTTGACTCATACACTTCCAAGTACATGTGTCTCTTTTTTTGTGTGCTGTTGACCCCAGGAACTTTTCCACCTTCTTCCTTTCCCTTAAGTACTAATTTTGCAGATGTCATTAAGTGAAGGATCTTGAGATGAAATGATTATCCTGGATTATTCAGGTAGGCCCTAAATATGACCACGTGTATTCTTACAGAGAGGCAGAGGGATATTTGATGACAGAAGAGGAGTAGGAGAGGTGACCATGGAGGTGAGATTGGAGTGATGTGGGCACAAGCCAAGGAGTGCTGGCAGCCACCAGAGGCTGGAAGAGAGAAGAAACATTTTCCTCTAGAGCCTCTGGAGAGAGCATGGCCCTGCTGACATCTTAATTTCTGACCACTGAAAATGATCTCAGACTTTTGGCCTCCAGAAATGGCAGAGAATAAAGTTCTGTTGTTTTAAGCCACAAATTTTGTGGTAATTTGTGACAACAGATACAGGAAGCTAAAACACATGATTTAATAATATCAAATAAGGATGATAAAATCTACCTCAGAGTATCATGGTAAGGATTAAATCCAGTAATATATTTAAGTTTTCTTTTTTTTTTTGACGTATAGTGGATTTACAATATTGTGTTAGTTTCAGATGTACAGCATAGTGATTCAATATTTTTTCAGATTATATTCCATTACAGGTTATTAATTTTAAAAGTTCTTAATAGAAACAAGCATGTACCACATACTTCATAAACAGTAGCTATTTTTATAGTAATTACTACTGTTAATAAAGCTGGATCTAATTATTTGGGGACAGTTTTAGAAAAGGAATTTGGGTTCCGAGATGAGTAGCATGATTGGACTTGATTGTATGTGCTTGTCAGGAGGTGAGGGATAGGAGAGTAGTGAAGAGTTGGGGCTGGGATATAATTGCTTCTGATTTTAGACTAGAAAGTGGCATCTGTAGTAATCACTTTCCTTACTTCATGATCAATCCTTCCTCCAGTCATGTCCTACTCCAGCCCTGGGCAAGGTGAAGAGGAAAATGAAAATTAGAGGGGAAAAGGACAAAGAGTTTCTTTAGCAAGTAGCTCACTATAGGAGACACGGAGAATTTAGCCTAAGGGCTGCTGCCACCCCTGGGTGGTTAATATAGGTAAGGCCATTCAGAGTCTAGTCACATAGATGTCAGGAGTCAGAGATAGCGTATTTTTTCTTGACAAATAAATGTGTTCAATTGTTGACTAAAACAATTATTTTTGCTGTACAGCCCTTCTCTAGATTCAATTCATCCACTTTTCATCTTGGGATTATATAATCAATTTATTGCAAGAGTAGTCCAAAGGACTGATCATTTCATGGCAAAATTTCTACTTGTTTATTTTTGTTTGTGGCATTAATTGCTATAAAATAATGGCATTGCTTTGTAAAATCTGGACATTTTACCCCTGGTGTACCTCCTAGGGAAAACAAAATCATATTATCAATAATACCTTGTTTTCCTCAAATAAATACTACTCTAAAACCTATCATCAGTGACATAAAATATTATCTAATAAGCTAGTTGCCAAAATTTGAATTGAATAAGTAGCTGAATCAGCAGACTGTAATTGTATTTAATGGAGGGAAGGCTTTTCAGCTTTCTAATAGGTTGTTATGGAGCATCCAGTTATTTGACTCTCCTCTGACCCCTTATTCTTCTCCTTCTACCACCATGTGGGATGGGAGCCCATAGAACTGTACATATTCAAAACAAAATGAGGAAATGGAATTCAAATTAACATGACCATATGGGACCATTTCTCATATTCCTAGTCTTTCCATATTTCAGTATGTCAACGAAGTGCTGAACTATGAGTCAGGAGACCTAAATTACTATCTTCAGGTCTGCAACTAGCTAACTAGGTGATATTAGACAAATTGGTTTGCCCTTATGAACTTCAGTTTCCCAATTTTTAAAATGACATGGTAGGGCTTCCCTGGTGGCGCAGTGGTTGAGAGTCCGCCTGCCGATGCAGGGGACACGGGTTCGTGCCCCGGACTGGGAAGATCCCACATACCGCAGAGCGGCTGGGCCCGTGAGCCATGGCCGCTAAGCCTGTGCATCCAGAGTCCGTGCTCCGCAACGGGAGAGGCCACAACAGTGAGAGGCCCGCGTACCGCAAAAAAAAAAAAAAAAAAAAAAAAATGACATGGTAAACTAAATGATCTCCAATAGTGCTTTCAGGAGCCAACATGCACCATTCTGTATCAATTAGATTTTAGGGTTCCTTTCCAAAAAACACTTTTGACTTCCAAAGTGTAAATTGATACATACTGGAGCAGAATTACTCTGACCAGAAGAGTCAATGAATCCCAATTTCCCAAGAACTATTTCTGTATTTTTTCCAAAATTTGATGTTCAGCAACTTCATTTCCTTCTGCCTTGTTTATTCATTTGTACTATAGCATATGGTCATTGGTTGTTGTCTTAGTTCGGGCTGCTATAAAAAATTACCATAGACTGGGTGGCTTAAACAACAAACATTTATTTCTCACAATTCTGGATGCTGGGAAGTCCAAGATCAGGGTGCAGGCAGATCTGGTGTCTGGTAAGGGCCCACTTCCTGATTTGCAGATGGACCTCTTTTATTGTATCCTTACATGATAGAGAGCAAAGAGAAATTCTGTGTTTTCTCCTCTTGTGTAAGGGCATTAATCCCATCGTGAAAGCTCTACCCTTATGACGTAATTATCTCCCAAGTGTCCCACCTCCAAATACCATGGGGATTAGGCTTCAGTGTATGAATTTTGTGGGGACACAGACATTCAGTCCATAGCAGTTGTAACTGGCAATCAGAGTCATGGCACAACCATTGTCAATAGCACATTATTAGCAGCCCATACCAAGGTGCACATGGTAGGGTCCCTTTCCATACTCCCAGCAGTTTCTTACTATAGTGAAGTGAATTAGAGAATTAAAATCTAACTGGTCTCCCTGCCCTCTTAACACTACCTTTTAAAATCTATCCTTTAAATGAACCAGCAAATGCACTTGATCTTTGCTGATCATTTCTCCCCCAGGTATAAACCCATGAGTTGAACCCTAGGATCATGTGAAATGTCCAAACTCCTTACATGAGAAATGTATTCTCCAGCAGGATCCTGCACAGCTTGGGTAGCTGGGCACTCACTCACCACTCTCCTTTCCCCATAGGAGAGGTCACTGGCGGCTAGTTCAGCCCTGTGCTGTGTCACCTTGGGGGAGGAGTGGTACCGGCAAAGATTCTCTTACTGTCTCCAATGCATCCAAATTCATACATGGTCACACACACGCGCACGCGCGTGCACACACACACGCACACGCACACGCACACGCAGCACTCTCCAGGTTTTTCCCAACCACAGCCGAGAGAGGTTGGGGCAGGTTCCCTGGCTCCTGCTGGTTTCACGGCGCACACCAAGATCTGTATGCCAGATCACAGGTGGTTGAGATTCCTCCTTGATCCCTTGGCATGTGGTGCTGGATCCCACAACTCCCACAGAGACACTTTTGTTTGTGGGTGAATGCCTGATTAGTTGTTAAAAAGGAAGACAAAAGGGAGGAATGTCTTCACTAGCATGATGCTGATGTCACTCAGGTCTTGCCCATTTTCCACAATGACCAGGACCTACATGCAGTTTCCTGGACTGATGTAGCTTTGACTTCCTCCAAAAAGAAGTGAAAACTGTAGAGTTGTGGTCACACATTATCCAGTTCTCTAGAATGGGGCAACACTTTATATAGCAACTTTGGGAAAGTATGCAAAGTTCAGCAAGAAACATTACAAAACGTGCTTAGGATTGAATTGAAGGAAATGCTAACTTGCAAATCCCGAGTCGTGAGAGTTAAGACAGGCCACTGGGTTTATTGCTTCTTGCTTTACATTAACAGGTTATGTGCAGGTATATTAGTTTCCTAGGACTCTTTAACAAATTACCACAAAATTGGTGGCTTAAAGAAACAAATGTATTTTCTCCCAGTTCTAGAGGTCAGAAGTATGAGATCATTTTCAGTGGTCAGAAATTAAGATGTCTGCAGGGCCATGCTCTCTTCAGAGGCTCTAGAGGAAAATGCTTCTTTTCTCTTCCAGCTTCTGGTGGCTGCCAGCATTCCTTGGCTTGTAACCACCACTCCAGTGTCTGCCTCCGTGGTCACATTGCCTTCTCTTCTCTCTGGGGCAAATCTCTCTCTGCCTCTCTCATAAGAACAGATGTGATTGTATTTAGAACTCACCTAGATAATACAGGATAAGATATTTAGCTCAATCCATCTGAAAAGACCCTTTTTCAAATCAGATAACATTTATAGGTCCAGGCATAAGGAACCAATACCTTTTTGGACCATTTTCTAGACTATTACAGCAGATATCTGTACTTCTTTTTCTTATCTCTTCTCAAAGTGATTCTTCTACTTGATTCCTTTTTCTCTAAGATCTTCTCAAGCATGAAGGTCAACTTCCTGTGTATACATGCCAGGCAATATGGTTTATCGGAGTGGTAGATGCATCTTTTAAAGTGAATGCTTGCAGAGAAAGTAGAAACTCCTTGCTTGGGAACAGAATTCTTCTAGAAGAATTATGGATGGAAATAGCATTAAACTTGGCTAGTAAGACCTGGAATCTTAAAAAATATCTTATATACCTCTCATATCTTGCATATTTCATGTATGTTAATTTGAAAAATGTCCCCTCATCCATCTAACTGAAGATTCTTTTTCTGTAAAATTAAGTAATCTCTAGTATACTCCCAGCTTTGATATTCTTAGATTCCATGGTGCTTAACATAATGGGCTTGCTTTGTGGCAAGTCTTCTTTTCCCCTAGCCATTGAGAAGATTCGCTTTCCTCTTTTTCTTTCCAGGTGCATCAGTTTTTGTGCTCCCTTCCAGAACTGTGCCCTTTACATGTGGCAACCAAATTGCGCTCATTGTTACAGTGTTAGTTCTACAAGCTAAGACATTATTAACAGAACTGGTTAGAAATATTGACATCTGGGACCTCACATAATCGAGCCTAAAGCCACTTATAGAGGAATTTTAAATCCCAGGGCAAAAGCAGACTACCCCTGAATAAACAATCCTTTATGAATGAGAAGTTAGAGACTCAAATCACACGTCTTAAAAATAAACTTTATTGGGCTTCCTTGGTGGCGCAGTGGTTGAGAGTCCGCCTGCCGATGCGGGGGACGCGGGTTCGTGCCCCGGTCTGGGAGGATCCCACGTTCCGCGGAGCGGCTGGGCCCGTGAGCCATGGCTGCTGGGCCTGCGCGTCCGGAGCCTGTGCTCCGCAGCGGGAGAGGTCACAGCAGTGAGAGGCCCGCGTTAACGCAAAAAAAATAAAAAATAAAAAAATAAACTTTATTGCCAATGAAATCAGAAAACTCAATGGACAAGATAGAGATGAAGAATTAATGCACTAAAAGAGCTGAGAAACTGCCCAGAATGCAGAGAAGTAAAAATACAACTTAAAACCACAAAATTATGTGAAAAAGAGGCACCAGAAATGAAGTTAAAAGACAAGCTATAGTTAGGAAGGAGATACTTAGAAAACATAAAACCAACAAAAACATTAGCTGGTGTTGTTTACTGATATGGGGAACATGGTGGAGAAGTAGAGGGTAGGAACAGATTTGTGGGTAGGTGGAAACCAATAGTTTATGTTGGTCATGTTAAATGAGATACACACTTAGAGATATCAAATGGAGATATCAAGTATGCAGCTAGATCTCGATATCTGAAGTTCTGTGAAGAGGTCCAGTCTAGAGTTATACATTTGTAGTCTTTGACACATGAACAGGATGGGTTGAATACATACAGGCATTTCTGAAGGACTCAGACCCTAAGTAGTGGGCTGTGGGGAAGACTACTGAACAAAAGCCAGGTTATGGGAAGTACAGTCAGGTTTCTAAGAGAGAATTTACCATAGAGGAAGATCGAGCCTGGCCTGGTTATACAAGACTGAACAAAGGAAAGAATTAGTTCTAGTTAGAGCACCATGGAATAATTTTAAGTAAAACCAATGTTTATGGAGTTGTCTATAATTTACCAGGCACAGTGTTAGGTGTAATGTATATATTAACTCATTATGTCTTTAGATAAACCTATGGTTAAAGTATCATAATTAGTCCAGTTTTAACAATTGAAGACACTGAGACTTAGAGCACTCAATACTTTGCTTAAATTCATACAGAATTGAGAAGCAGGGCTGGAATTTGATCTCAGAACTGCTCTGGTAACCAGTGAATGCCCCTAGCATTAAGCTTGTCATTGTGAAAAAGAAAAAAAGGGGCTGTGTGTAAACTGGCCTCAGTAAACATTAATACTTTGGAGTCCAAAGAACGCTGCTATGAGACCTTCCCGCAAATTGATCACAACTCAGAAGGAGGGAGCATAGATCTATGTTTGGTGATAGGACTTGGAGCTAGTAATATGAATGTGACCTTATTCATACCTGCAGGAGGATAAAACTTGGGGACATCTGAGTTATGTTGTAAGGATATGATTGAAGACATTTTTATTGAACAGAAGAGCTGCATCTGGAGATCAAAAAGGGCTCACTTTAGATGAGGTATAGTTCATGAAATACAGTCCACATCTATCATATTTTTGGTGGAAGTTCTCATATTTGAGGACAAAGGAAGAATCATATAAGCATCTAAGCAAAAAATCAGGTTACCTACAACTGTAAAAAGTCAGGATATGTGCTTCTTGGAAAAAATATTTGAAGAAATAAACCAGCTAACTGAGAAATGATAAAAAAAAATAGGTTTAAATCAAAATTAATATGTAAATATGGTTATAAAACAATGCAAATATAATTCTTAAAAGGGAACATAGATAATGGAAAAATAATATAATAATAACATGTAACTGGGACAAAATTTCCAGATCATAGTAACCGAAAAACTGGAAAGTGTCAGATCTCGAGGGGGTGGAGGGCTGAAAATTGAATGTGCTCATTTCCTCAACTTACCTAGGGGAAATCGTTAGAAATGGTTTATTATTAATATTTATAATTAGAGAAATGGAGGTTTAAGTATATTTCAAAAGCTAAAATAAGAACTAGTTGAATTTTGGAGTGGAGAGGAATGCAAGACAAAACATCCCATAAAAACAAAAGATGTACGACAAAAGGGTGTGCAAGAAAGCTCTGAAAAACAGGAAACACTTGTTAATACATATACATTAGATGCATTCAGTAATTAAAATAATAATTTATCAGACTAAGTCAGTATATAAAATCCAGCTACATGCTGTCTACAGAAGCATACTCCAAACAAAGTGACTCATGAACATTAAAAGTAAAAAGTTGGACATTTAAGTATTTTAAAGTAAAAGGATCACTGGATTTACTATATTGATATCAGACACAGCAGACACATCTGACAAGTGGAAAACATCTTTTGTTCCCAAACAACCATGTAATCTTGACAAAGTTGATCATTTATTAAGCCACAAGAAAACCAATAAGTTATAAATAGAAATAGTATAGACTACATTCTTTATCAACAATACAATAAACTATGAAAATGAATAATGTCAACTGAAAAACATGCACAACCTAGAAGTTAAGAATTATGTTTTATTCGGTGGACAAAACTGAGGACTTAAGCCCAGGAAACAGCCTCTCAGATAGCTTTGAGGGACTGTTCTAAAGAGGTAAGGGAGGAGCCAGGATATGCAGGAGTCTTTGCAACAAAATCCAGGTAGTCAGAACATCAAAAGATTACTGTTAATTAAAGAAAACCAGACATGTCAAGTTAATGAATTTAGCACTTGGGCTCATTGAAATCTTTCCTTTGATACTCACCTTAGCCATCTAGGGCCAGTATCCTGTTCTTTCCCATTCTGAGCCCCTTTAGGGTGCACCGTTGGGGGTGGCTGCAGTGGCTGAGGGCTTGGCAGTGGGCAGCCCATTTGTCTCCATCCTGAGTTCCCTCAGGGCTCACCATCGAGGTGGGGATAGTGGCTGATGGCTTGATTGCCACACCGTCCTTTTTTTGCTGATATGGCAGGCAACATTTTTTATTAACAATAATAAAAATTTTAAATGCATTTCTAAGGGAATTATGAGACAATAATGAGAAATATGAGACTCCAATGCAGACCACTTATAAAATAATAGTGTTGAGATCAGTACATATATGAATTCATAGGATGAGACCAAAGCTATACCAGAGGTTGTGTTAGGAGAGTTCAGCAAAGTCATTTGACATCAGAATCTTAGCTATCATTATTTTAAGAGCCTAACAAGAATTTGCTCTTTGCTTTGACACTTTCTGTGTAAGCACTGGCTAATGTACAGCGATGACCCCATGTTACATTTGCCTGACTGCTTGTTGCTGTGGTTGCTTCTCCTGGTACAGATGCCACCTTTGCTACTGAAGATGATGCTAGAGGTACTACTGGTGCTGCTGAATATGGTGGCTGACAGAAAGCAGAGTTCTCCTCTGGCCCTGTTCCGTTCATAAGCTGCAGCCTGGGGATGCTCTGTTGTTTATTGGTTGTTTTTGCTACTGTGAACAGCTGTTACACTGAGAGACAGATTATGATGTGAATATTCTAGCCTCCCTACCACTCCGTTTTTCACACTTGCTGCCAAGATGATCTCAATCTGAGCATGTCACTTTCCAGTTTAACATTCTTCCTTGGTCTCTCATTCTCTGTAGAATAAAATCCAAACCTTTTAACTAAGCATACAAGGCTCAACATGTTACAGTGTTTTGCATAATTTCCTCTCTCTCTTCCTACCACTCCCCAACCCCACATCCCTTTGCAGAACTCTTTGCTTTAGCTCTGCTAAAGTACTTGTTTTTACCTCGGCTTGGAATGATTGATGCTTTAATTATTATGCAGAGATTAGCACATTAAGTTATAAGGAATCTGGGGAAAATATTTGTCAGGAACATGACAAAGAGTTAATACCCTAATGTATAGAGTCGCTACAAATTAGTAGGGAACACAAGAGAAGCCACAGTAGAAAAATGGACAAAAAAGCATGAAAAGATAATTAACAGATGTGACAACAAATTACTGATAAGCAGCCAAGGTGTAAAGAAAAATAATTTCATGAATAGTTAAAGAAATAGAAATTAAAATATCATGTTTCACTTCATTTCAAATAATTCAAAAAAAACAACAGTAATGTGTCTTGTTCTAGCAAAGTCAGCGTATTAGAATGATTTTCTAACAGATGGAAAAAAAGTGTCTTGAGGAAGGAGGACCTTTTCCTAATTTGCACCAAGACACCGTATTTGCTAGCGGCTGCCCTGTGCATAGTACTTCCTATATGCCAGGTAATGTCCTAAGAACTTTCCATGTGTTCATTCCTTTAATCTTCAGGATATACCCTTTGAGGCCAGTACCATAATTTTCTGTATGTTACAGGTGAAGAAACTGCAGCTTAGAAATGTCAAATAACTTACAAAAGATCAAACAGATTATGAAAGGTGGAGCCAAAGTTGGTCTCTTAACAGTCTGACTGTAATGTTTTCCCTTTTAACTGCTGTGCTTACTGCCTCATATATTTGTAGTTTTCAGACTGTGTCTGTTTTCATCATATCTCACAGATATAGACAAGTTATATTCATTAATACCATTTATAACAATTATTTTGTGCCAAACATTGGGGCTAAGCATCTTGTAACAATCATATGAGGTAGATATTGTTAATTTCATTATTCATTTGAGGAAAATGAGGCCTAAAATATAACATGTCCATTGTCATTCATATAGCAAGTAGCAAAGCCAGGATTTGAATCAGGTATGTTACACTTCAACACCTCATGCATTTCACTGCTGTGTAATACGAGTGTGCAAATATTACCTTATATACCATACTTGGGATTAAACCCAAACTCAGGTCCTGCCTGCCTCTCCATCCTCATCTCCTGCTACTCTTCTTGTTGTACTCTAGCCACATATGCCTCCTTGCTCTACCCTAAACACACTAGGTGCACATAGACCTTTGGGACAATTCATGTGCTTTCCCCTTTGCCTCAATTGCTTTTGCGTGGCTCACTCCTTCACCTCCTTCAGGGATCTGCTCCACTCTTCCTTTGACCATCACGTCTAAAATTGTGGCCTTCATCACTCGCCACACTCTTGTTTATCTTTCTTCATAGCATATATCACAACCAGACATTATATTATAAACCTACTTGTTTATTGTCTGTATTCCTCATCAGACTGTAAGTCCTAGGAAGCCAAGACTTTGCTTTGTTCACTATTATGTCCTCAGAATCTAAATCAGGAGTTGGTAATATTTTTTTTGTAACGAGGATGATATTAAATATTTTAGGCTTTGTGAGCTGTACAGTCCCTGCCACAACTACTTAACTTTTCCACTGTAGCACAAAAGCAGTCATAAAAAATATGTAAGTTAATTAGTGTGAAATTGAGAAGGCTGTGTTTCAATAAAACTTTATTTACAAAAATAGGAAGTAGTTGGATTTGGCATATGGGCCATAGTTTGCCAACACCTGGTCTAGAACATTACCTGGGTGGCACTCAAAACATATTTGTTGAATTAATTTATATGTCTATATAGTACACATACACACACACATATGCATATGGGCATGTGTGTGTGTGCACCAAAAGGATACTTGGAAGGAATCAAATAAAAATATCTCAGTAGTTATCTTTAGTGGCAGGATTATGGCTTTTTAAAATTAAAATTCCTCCTGTGTATTTTCTGAATTCTCTAATTTTTTAATGAATATGCATTAATTTTGCTTTTAAACTTTAAAGTATGATATAAATACAGAAAAATGTACAGCGCATAATTATACAGCTCAAAGAAGTTTTACAAGTGGAACATAATTATATAAAAAGCAACCAGATAAAGACACACATCACATCTCAAAAAAGAATTTATTTCACATCTCCATCATGCTGTGTACTCTGATTCCCAAACCTAGGATCCATACCTACCAGAAAACTAAACAGTTCACCTTGGTTTTTTAAAACATATAATTTTTGAAATAAGATGGGATCATGGTCCTAAAGACTCAGGAAGTACTTAGATTTGATAACGATCTATAAAAGGAACCAGAAAATTATTTTTTAGATCAATATCCTAGGAGCCCCTGTTGTACTCCCTTTCAGTCACTTGTGCACACTACCCTGACTTCTAACAGCATAGATTAGTTTGCCTGTCTTTGCACTTTACGTAGATGTAATCATATGGCATATATTGTGCATGTGACTTCTTTTGCTTAACATTATGGATTTTTAAAAACCATTTTTATTGGAGTATAGTTGATTTACAATGTTGTGTTAGTTAACATTATGGCTTTGAGATGTACCCACAGGTGTATAGTTGTGGTTCATTCATTATTGTTGCTCTATAGTATTCCATTGTTTGAATTTATAGCATATGTTGCCCATAAGAAATTAATTTGTGTTCTTTTCTTATTTTCCCCTTTCCTCTGTTCTATGCAAGAATCTAGGATCCCTCTGTTAATAGTTCTTAAGTTCAAATGTTTTTATAGGACTAAAGACAGAAGCACCCCCAAAGTTAATACCTTTCATAAAAGCATAAGCCTATTCAAAAGGACAATGAAGGGAGGGGTGAGGGGAATAGGGAGAGTATATTTGAGAAAGAAAAAACTTCCCCCAAATTTGGGAAGGGAGAAGGGAGAGTGCCCTGTTAGAGCTGGGAGTCACATGCAACATAGTTATAGAGCGCTAAAGAGATGGCAAATTCCCTGAGGAAATGGTTGTTTGGAGCAATTAAGGAGACTGGACCCTAGGCATCATGTTTTTATCTCATCATGGAATGAATGAATGTCTGAACATAAAGGGGTCACTGTGGACATAAAAATGATGGCAGAATGATGACCACAGTAGAACGGAGATTGAGTCCTTTTACTCATTTTGGAGGCATCACAGAAGAATCCTGTATTCTAGTTCAGCTCTAAGAAGATAAATGTTCCCAGGAAAGAAAATTAAATTTCCTAGCAGTCTGACGAGTTGGAGGATCAAATTGAGATTTAATTTGATCTAAAAAATAATTCTTCTGCGTCTTTTTATAGACCATTTTCAAATTTAAGTACTTCCTGAGTCTTTAGGACCATGATCCCATTTTATTTCAAAATTATATGTTTTAAAAACCAAGGTCAGCTATTTAGTTTTCTAGTAGGTATGGATCCTAGGTTTGAGAATCAGAGTACATAGCATGATGAAGATGTGAAATTACTTTCTTTCTTCTTTGAGGTGTGATATTTTCCCTTGGTTCCCAAGGTAAAACATGGAAAAGCCACTGGGTTTTCCCCCCTACCCCCCTTTCCAACTCAGTTGGAAATTCCTTACAGATACTGGTAATGGTGAGTCAGTTTTAGTTTTATAGTTTTTTTTATAGTTAATTAATAGTTAATTTTCATAGGTTTTTCCTTGTTACCTTACTAGATGACTAGGAGAGACTGCCTCTTCATTTCTTTGCCAGATATCGTTTTAAACTAAACATGACCTGGATTTCTTGGCTCCTTGTTTTAAGTCCTCTCATGTTACTGTTTCCTTGGAAATACACCTTTTCTAGCAAAACAGGTGCTCATACCCCCCCACATTAGTTTTCTAGGTCTCCTATATGGTGATGAATTGAAGAAAAAAATGTACTCAGAGGAAATCTTATATCCTTATATAGTTTAATATCAAACATAAAAATGGAAATAATCATTTAACTCTAAAAAAAGTAGCAAAATGATAAAACTAGGGAAGTCTGGATAAAGATATTAAAAATAATAATATAAAAATTCAGTATACTGATTATGTGAATCTAAGAACTGTTTTTTTTAAAGACTGACTATAAAATCTCTAGTAACTCTAACCCAAAAAAAAAAAAAAGTGAAAACAACTCCAGGAATAGGAATTAATAAAGTGTCAGATCCCTCCAAATTAACTACAGATTTTATGTAATTCCAATTAAAATTCCAACAGTATTTTTAAAATTTGACAAAATAATGTCAAAGTTCCCTAGAAAAATATTCATATGAAATTAACCAATAAAATCCTAAAATTGAGCAGCAATAAATGATGACTTACATTAGCAGATATTTAAAAATAATTTAGTAATAAAACCATCTTGAAGTTTCGATGCTAGGTTAGGAAATGCAGAGAAATCACCTGAAAAGAGTTACAAATACAGAAAGAGCCAAGTATATATGAGGGTTTCATCTAGATAAAGGTAGCATTTTATATTGTTTTTATGGATTATTCAACGAATTATCTTGAAGCAGCTCTCTATCCATTTGAACTAGCTAGGTTATGCCAGGATTAGCAAACTCAAATGCCTTCAGGAGCTAGGCAGATAATACATATGTACAATGAAATTTTTGAAGAAGAGGTAAAGAAAACATATTAAAAATAATAGAAAGTCTGGACACAGCTGACTATGTGTGAGCTTGGTGAACATATGTTCATGAAAACTATACAAGTATAAACCAACTGAGTATGGAAAACACTACTTTCCAATAAAAGAACGTTCCTGACAAGTACCTCTCACTAAAAAATTAAATAAGAACAAGAATCCAGCAAGGGAATACTCAAAGAAAGATGATAAAAGATGATAAATCATCAAAATGAGTTGAACAGGGAAGTTGGAGAGATAAGTGGACAAATTGAGATTTTATATATATATATATATATATATATATATAAAGTATAAAAAGTATATATATATTTATATATATACTTTGTCATATCAAGGTATAGAATATAGTCATATAATAAGCAAAGGAATTATTCATCAATCATCACCAATAACCCTTCTCTATTAGGCAGTATCCGCATAACACAAATATGTTGTATTAACACTCATCAAATATGAACAAAACAAAACAAAAATCCTCCTTTGACCCCACCCCCACTCTTTCTAATATTTCTTGATCCCTTTTCCTATCATTCCTTTATGAACACAGTCTTCTCAGGCTTCTGACTCCACCACTCTACCAAAACAGCTCTTACCAGGTTTACCAGTAACCTCTGCAGTCTTTTCCCTAAACTCCAGATCATTATATCTACCTGACTAGTTGACTTTTCTTGGAGTTCTAATACGTGTCTCAATTTTAACCTGTTTAAAACAGAATTCTTTGGCCTCTAAACCTAGACTTCCCTCACCGTTCCCAATTTTGGTAAGTAAAACCACCGCATTCATCCTTACTAGGACCACAAAATTTGGAACTATCCTTGATAATTTTTCTTATACACTATATCAAATATACTGTTAAATCTATAAGCTAATAAAGGTACATTCCAAATCTCCAACTTTATCTCTTACTGCTCTCAATCTTCAATTATTCTAACTCAGACTTACTTGCTGCCTTGCTGTTTCTGGAATGCATCAGGCAAGCTTCCAGCTTAGGACCTTTGTATTGGCTGTTCACTCTGCCTGAAATGCCCCTTCCCTGCCCTAAGTCTATACCTCCTTCAAGTCTCTCTTCAGATATCATCTTCTCTGGCCACTCTGTCATAAATAGGACCCACCTCATTGTTTTTTATACCTCCTTACTCTGCTTTATTTTTTATGCCATTTACCACGACAGGGCATAACATAATTATTGTCTTTCTTCATTATAAAGTAAATTCCATGGGTGCTGAGGTCTGAGTTTTTTTTTAAACTATGGTCTTGTATCAGGTATATCTTGTCTCTGTTGATTTTTTTTTTCTAAGTAGATGATTATATCAGATTCAAATTTTTGACAGTTTTATTTCTCCCCTTCAATTCTTGTAGCTCTTATTTGTTTTCTTTCTTTATAAAGTTGGCCAATACTTCAACTGATATTTTAAACATTAACACTGATAGTGAATATGTATCTTGTCTCTGATCTTAATGGGTTACATATAACATTTCTCTATTAAATTTAATACTTGAGGTAGGCATTTTCCATGTAAATTTTACCAAGTTAGGAAGTTTCTGTGATTTCCCACATTGCTGAGAATTTTGTTTTTATCATAGATAGGTTTTGAAACTATTTGCACAAGGATGAACATATATTTTTCCTTCAGCCTATTAGTGTTTTTATTTGCAGTTATTTTTGATGTTGAAATCATCATTTTATTCCCGGGGATGGGAGAATCCTAGTTAATCATTATGTATTGTATCCATCTTACACTGTTAAACTTGTTTAGTTCATATTTTATTTAGGATCTTTGCATCTGCATTCCTGTCTGAATGGGGCTTAGGTTTTCCTTTTATCATCATCTGGTTTTAGAGTCAAGATTAGAGATGCCCAGTAAAATTTGTTTGGCAGCTTGTCTATTGTCTGTGAAAAAAGTGTATAAGATTAGAACAAACTATTCTTTTATATTTTGATATAATTCACCTGTAAAATTATCTTACTCTTAGCTTGGGCATTAATTTTGAAGGGAGTTCTTTGACTGCCATTTCTATTAATTTAATGGATATTGATCTATTTAATTTTTTCTTTCACAGTGTATTAATATTTTATATTTTTTCTAATGATTTATGTATTTACTCTAGGTTCTTAAATATTTTATCATTATTTTTAAATGCTTATATTTGTTTTTTCTTTTGCATTATTATTTATCCATATTTTATCATTTTTGTAGGAATCAGCCTTGCCAGAAATCTGTCGATTTAATTAATTTTTTCAGAGAACCACCTTTCTGTTATTAATTTTATCACTTTTTATTTGTCATTGTCATTAATTTCTGTCATTATCTTTATTATTTTATTTATTTTTCCTTATCTAGATTTTCTCTGTTGCTCTTTTTTCCAATTACCAGGGTTGCTTCATCTTTTTTAAATGTTTGTTTTATGCTATTTTAGAGTAATACATGGTTATTATAAAAATTAGACAATAATAAAAAGTAAAAAGACAGGTGATGTCAGAAACATGGCAGGGTGAAAAGCTACTTTTGTCTCCTTTCAATCTACAACCAGTGAAACATCTACAACTCAACAAAGGTTCCTCTTTCCAACACCACAGGATGCTGGAGAATTACACACATCTGTACATCTAAAGGTGGGTGGACCGGAACTGAGGAAACACAGAGAAGGTAGAAGTAAGGGAACAGCAGAATTGGTGCCTGCAATCCAGGCCCTCTGACCACAGCAGCTGAGCCCACAGCTTCAGAGAACCCAGCAGCAGCAGGGGAAGGAGTGCGCATGACTCTGGCCTCCTGACTGCAGAAGCACCCACAGCCACAGGCAAATGAGCAATAGCAGCAGTGGGGCTTGGAACCCTTCCCCTCAAGCCACCTGGGCACCCATGACCCTGGCCCCTGCCCCATTCACAGTGTTGGAGTCTGTGAACCTTACAAAACTCGACATGGTATAGGTGCCTGTGTGATCCTGGCTTCCCCACCACTGTCCCTCTTCCTGCACAGCAGAGCCCATGTCTCAGGGGATCCAGGATGCAAGGGTAGAGGCCACCATCCCAGTGATGACAGGGGCTCTGGCAGAAGCAAGGCAGCAATGACACTGGAGGTGCAGGAAGCAACAAGGAAGGCAAAGAGCCACACCTCTTACAGACATTGTGGAGGCTGGAAAATGCCAACTCACAAATATAACCAGAAGCAGCTCAGGTAAGAGAAACCAAAAGCTTCTGTGATAGCACCACCTACCAGAAAACAAAAGAAAGGACTCTTAACTCCTAACGTGTCATTTAACTTTGAATGTGCTGACAGAGGAACCATTCTTCAAGCAACATGAAAATCCACAGTACAGTACATCACAAAAAAGAAAATGACAATTCTCTAGAAACCACACTTAAAGTCACAGAATATTGCAATCTACGTGATAGAGAATTAAAAATAACTGTCATGAAGAAACGCAATAAAATACAAGAAAACACAGAAAGGCAGTTTAATGAGCTCAGGAATAAAATTAATGAACAAAAGGAATACTTTACCAAAGAGATTGAAACTCTAAAAAGGAAACAAACAAATTCTGGAGCTGGAGAACTCAGTAAACAAGATGAAGAATGCATTAGAAAGCATTGGAAATAGAGCAGACCATATGGAAGAGAGAGTTAGTTAGCTCAAAGATAGAAATCTAGAAATGATATAAGTACAAGAAAAAGAGATCAAGATATGTTAAAAAAAAAATGAGGAAATCCTATGAGAGCTATCTGACCTTTTAAAAAGGGCAACATTAGGATAATGGGTATCCCAGAAAGAGAAGAGAGGGAGAAGGATGCAGAGAGATTACTTAAAGAAATAATAGCTGAGAACTTCCCAAACTTGGGGAAGGAACTGGATATACAAGTCCATGATGCTAAGAGAAAACCTAAATTACCTCAATGCAAAAAGACCTTTTTTGAGACACATAATGTTGAAATTGTCAAAAGCCAATGTCAAAGGAAGAGTTGTAAAAGCAGCCAGGGAAAGAAGGATGGTAACCTACAAAGGAACCCCTATTAGTCTATCAGCAGATTTCTCAGCAGAAACCCCGCAGGACAGGATGGAGTGGAATGACACTCTCAAAATACTGAAAGATAAAACTGTCAGCCAAGAATACTCCATCCAGGAAAGTTATCCTTCATATATGAAGGAGAAATAAAGGCTTTCCCAGACAAAAGCTGAGGGAGTTCATCACCACTAGACCTGTGTTACAGGCAATGTTGAAAGGAGCTCTTCTACCTGAACCAAAAACAGCAAAAGTACACAAAACTTTGAGCAAGGTGATTTAGAGAACCAGAAAATTGCAACTCTTCATCAAAATAGCTTTTAAAACACTTCAATAGCCTTTTAAACACTTCAATATCCACAAATCAACCAATGTGATATACCACATTAATGAAATGAAGGATAAAAACCATATGATCTTCTCAATAGACACAAGAAAAAACACGTAAGAAGATTCAACACACACTTACGATAAAAACTTTCAATAAAGTTGGGATAGAAGAGATGTACCTCAACATAATAAAGGCCATATATGACAAACCTGCAGCTAACATTGTACTCAATGGTGAAAAATTGAAAGCTGTCCCTCTAAGATCAGGATCGAGTTTGGCCTATGGTGTGTAGACATAAATGACATTAGTCAGTGTATGTAGTCAGGAAACCACTTGATATATCAACCAGAGATTGTAATCAAGGAATTAATTATAAATGCGTTGAAGGACTGGAAGAGCAATGGAAATGAGGGGGGATACTCCCCGCTTACGTGATGGAGGTTTGTCACTACCATACCACAATTGCTTAGCAGGAACTCAGGAGCCTGCGCTCCCGTTAATGCTGCTGAAATTGCTACTGCTGCTGCCTTTTGTAACAAATGCAGTAGTATCTTTCATAACTTCAGTATCTCCGCTTTCCTTTTTTTATGCTTGATCTCTCTAAGAAGGATGTTTAAAATATCCCTATATTTCTGTCAGTTCTTTATAAAACGGCAATACCTATATTTTGAGATAGTATTGTTTGGTCCATACATGTTATTCATTGTTATCTTGCTTAATTTTCCCTTTTATCAATGTATCATATCTTTATTCCTTATCATGTTTTGGCTTGATTTATATTTGTCACCTATTAAGATTTCTATCTTAGCTTTATTTTGATTCATACTTGGCTAGCACATATTTTTTACCCATTTTAAAAAGCCTCTATATGTCTTAATTTTAAGGAAAGTTTTGGTAGTTTTTGTAATACATTTTTTAAATCCAAACTGAGTACTTCTGTATTTTAATTGACATAATTAACCAACTTATATTTACTTTTTTAGTCTTAATAAGGATTATATTTGCTATCTTATTTCATATTTTCCATCTATCTTTCCATTTTGAACAAAGGGGTGGTTAGGGGTGCTGACCCTCCTCGGAGTTGAAAATCCGAGTAAAACTTTACACTTGGCTCTCTGTATCCGTGATTCATACATATACCTGGTTCCATGTTCGCAGATTCAACCAACTGCAGATCATGTAGTACTGAAGTTTACTATTGAAAAAAATCCACATATAAATGGACCCACGCAGTTCAAATCCATGTTGTTAAAGACTCAACTTATTTTGAATTAAAGACTCAACTTTTATTCTGCTGATTTAAAAGCTATACATTTTATTTTTGTTAATATGGCCCATATAGCATAAAGCCCATACTCATGTTCATTTTCCTCTATTGATTTCTTGGACTTATCAGTATCTATATATTCCTCCTTAACAATATAAATATGCTCTCATACATCTTTACTCCTTCCTCCGTTCTTTAATTTACTAATATTGTACTACAGTGTAGCCCTAACTTGCTCTAAATGTTCTTTTTAAATGTTTTTTGGTCCTAGCTTTGTTAGCCAAAAAAATTAAAGATGTTTGATCACCTTTTTTTTTTGCGGTACACGGGCCTCTCACTGTTGTGGCCTCTCTCACTGTTGTGGCCTCTCCCGCTGCGGAGCACAGGCTCTGGATGTGCAGGCCCAGCGGCCATGGCTCACGGGACCAGCTGCTCCGCGGCATGTGGGATCTTCCCAGACCGGAACACAAACCCGTGTCCCCTGCATCTGCAGGCAGACTCTCAACCACTGCGCCACCAGGGAAGCCCTTTGATCACCTTTAATTCACATACATCTTACAGAATACTCCTGAATTTATGTCTCTTCTCACTTAAAATGACAACTGCCCCTTCAATATTTCTATACTCTTCTCTACATTATATATATATATATACAGATATGCATATATATACACACATACACATACTATACACATATATATGATTATTCATGTATGTATATGTTCATGTGTATATACATTGTATATATATACACATATATATACATATATATATACTCAATTTGTTGTATAATAGGTTGATCAATCAACAGATCCTTACCTTTTAGAACATAAGCTTCTTGAAGGCAGGGTTTTTCTTTTTCTTTTTTGAGTTTATTATTATTATTATTATTTTTTTTGGCTGCATTGGGTCTTTGTTGCTGTGCGCAGGCTTTCTCTAGTTGTGGCGAGCAGGGGCTACTCTTCGTTGTGGTGCGTGGGTTTCTCACTGTAGTGGCTTCTCTTGTTGCAGAGCACAGGCTCTAGGCATGCGGGCTTCAGTGATTGCAGCACACAGGCTCAGTAGTTGCGGCACGTAGGTCCTAGAGCACATGGGCTTCAGTAGTTGCGGCATGTGGGCTCAGTAGTTGTGGCGCACGGACTCTAGGGTGTGTGGGCTTCAGTAGTTGTGGCACATGGGCTCAGTAGCTGTGGCTCGTGAGCTCTAGAGTGCAGGCTCAGTAGTTGTGGCGTGTGGGCTTAGTTGTTCTACGACATGTGGGAGCTTCCCAGACCAGGGCTCGAACCCGAGTCCCCTGCATTGGCAGGCAGATTCTTAACCACTGTGCCACCAGGGCAGGGGTTTTTAATCTGCTTTATTTTGCTGCTGTATCACTAGGACCTCACAGATACTTGGTGCTTGATAAATATTTTTTGAATAAATGGCTGAAATTGAGTATTTAAGAGTGATTTTAAAGTGAGTCATTGTGTGGCAAACCTTCTGAGACCTTGTGTGACTGAGAAATAGTTTATTACATGCTCACAGTGAAATAATAAATAGGCTGGACATAAATTTCTACATATAATCTTTTCTTTCAATATTTTAAAAATATTTCATTCTCCTGAAATCAGTGTTGCTGGTGAGAAATCTGATGTCAATGTGATTTTTATTCATATTGTATTGATATGCTGCTCCTTCCTGGAAGTTTTTAGAATTTTCTTTTTGCTTTTCATGATTTTAAGTTTTATTTTAATATGTACAGTGAGATTTTCCCCTTATGTTTCTTGTTTTGCACTCTTAACCCTTTACATACCTGGTCTTTAAACTTCATTTCTGAGAAGGTTCTCATCATAATTTCTTCATACATTTCTGTGGCACAGAATGCTAATAGTCCTACTATAAATGTTTTTTTTTTTCTTTCCCCCATGCACACTGCTAAACCACAATTTTCAGGTGGCTAGGTGGTTAGGTGAGTTCTGGCCAATGGAGTATGGGCAGAAGTGATGTGTGGCACCTCCAGGCCTGGCCTCTAAAGTATCTCACATGAGTCTTCTCATTCTCTTTCTTCACTCATTATCCGGCTGGAAACAAAGGATCTGGCAGCAGACTTTGAAGATCTAGAAGGGGAAGGAATCACTGTATATAGTAGGAGCCCAAGTCCCTAAATAGCTTTAAGGAGAAGAGCTGACTCCACCTCTTTGATCTATAGTTTTTTTCACTTGCATTCTGTTAGGCCACTGAGGTTTGGGGTGGTTTGTTATAGCAGATGACACTGCTTTCCCTAACCTAATACAATCCTCTTTTCTTTTTTTTCTCATTTTGGTGCATCTATTGGCAATTCTACCTGTATCCTCCATGTCTCTTTGCCCTTCTTATATATTTTCTACTTCTTTATATTTCTGTTTTCTGGGGAAATTCTTCATTATGATTTCCCACATCATTGAATTACTGTTCAGCTGCATCCATCCTTTCTGTTCCATCTA
Organism: Lipotes vexillifer; assembly: GCF_000442215.2. NCBI lineage: Eukaryota > Metazoa > Chordata > Mammalia > Artiodactyla > Lipotidae > Lipotes > Lipotes vexillifer. The sequence goes on from NW_006780523.1 coordinate 728,360, forward strand.
CTGTGCTCCTGATTTCAAATATTATATTTTTAATTCCTAACATTTCCACTTGGATTGTTTTTTAGTATAAATTTTTGTTTCTCTTTTATTTAGATTGCTAGTGTCTTTCATTATATCTTTAAGAATGTTTGAATCTGTATAAATAGATACATACAAAATTCTTGGTCTTTCTGTTATAATAATTGTATTTCATTTAGTATATGGTATTCAGCTCCTATCTGGTGAGTTTCAAAGGAGAGGTGAGGGTATGCTCCTGGAGAACCCAAAGCACTCCAAAACTGCTGTTTCTACTTCTCTTTGTTGCCACTTCATCAGGACGCTTCACTGTTCACAAAAACAATGTTGGAAAAAGGCAATTTCCACAAGTCTTGGGAGCGTAGAGCGGAGGATGATGAGAGGAAGAGGGTCATGGCTGGGGGGAAGAGTCAATGCCAGCAGGCAGTTGGTAACCCCATCTGTTTTGTATTTTGCACTGGTCTGATATCTCTCTTGACACCTGCAGCCTGGACTACTGCTTCTGATCTCAATGGGAAATGGGCAGGTAAAGGTAACTAGGGAGAAAAGGGGAGAACTTAGGAGCCTACTTCTAACCTATCTCCTCACCACCATCCTGCCCTTTATTGCCCTTTGCCCTGAGCTGTAGTCACTCGCCTCCACACACACTCGCACAATCTCACAGTGACACCATCTGAAGTCAGCCTTCCATTTTACTAGGACTGTCTCACATTTTGTTTCCTTTTTTATTGGTTTTAGTTCCTCTGATTGATGTTTCTCTCTAACTTGTACAGTTTCTCCAGGGTTACTTTTTTTTTTTTTTTTTTTTTTTTTTTTTTTCTTGCGTTATGCGGGCCTCTCACTGTCGTGGCCTCTCCCATTTGCGGAGCACAGGCTCCGGACGCGCAGGCTCAGTGGCCATGGCTCACGGGCCCAGCCGCTCCGCGGCATGTGGGATCTTCCCGAAACGGGGCACGAACCCGCGTCTCCTGCATCGGCAGGCGGACTCTCAAGCACTGCGCCACCAGGGAAGCCCTCCAGGGTTACTTTTGAAGAGGCGTCTAGCAGTCCATGTTATTCACCATCTTAACAGGAACTGGAAGTGAATTAACACTTAAAGAGTGTGTTGAGTGATCCCAATTTTGTAAAAATATTTGCCTCTCTACTCTCTATATTTATTCAAATACAGTTGTATAGGATGATAATATTCTCCTTCTTAAAAACTGTGCTTTTTTCTGGGGGTTGTATTTGGGGTGATATTTTACTTTCCCCTTTGTAATTTTCTCTGTTGTTCTGACTACTTATAATGTGTGTTTATCATTTTTATGAAAGCAAAGTTACCCTTCTTAAAAGAAAGAAAAGGCTTAAGTGATGAATAAGTTGTGTTTTGTAATGTCATTTAAAGTTCTCCCATTATGGTCATCTTACCTAAGAAATTATCTTAGGTTTGTGTTGAGCAATATGCATTTGAGTTTCTAAATAAATATTAGCTGGTAGCTGCTATTTCCAAAATTTCTTTTACTTCCAATTTCACAAAAATGTTATCAACTATTTTTCATCTTTTGCTTCAATTCATCGTATTTTGAGCCCTTTCCATGTGCTGAAAAGTGTTAGCAAAAAGATGACATGAAGAGTATAACATCATTCCTTGAAGAAATCCTGGACAAATGGGAAAGATATTTGCATAGACCACTAATTGTACTTAATAAGAATAAAGGAAAACATTCTATGATAGTGTGATAAACAGTGTTCTATATTAGTCAAAGAAAGAAAACCCTAATTGTGATTGCAAGGTATTTGTTCATATGTGGCAGAAGTTGTAAGATTTGAGCGTACAGAGGGGACAAGGAAGAATGACATCATAAGTAGAGGGGAGAGTATGAGGAAAGGCATGGAAAGGTTAAAGATGATCATATGTTCAGAGTTGGTGGGGCTAGTAGCACTGTTTTCAGGGGAAAGTGGTGAGAAGGAAGCTGCACAGGTAAGAATCATATTATAAGGGGCCTTGGATATTTTGATAAGGAATTTGATGTTTATTCATAGTAATGATAGCAGCCAACATATGTATATTTTATTGACTTAAAAGGATCTAGAAAGATTGGAGGAGGAGGATGGGGAAATTGTTAGGCTGGTAATGTGTTATTTATTGAGTCATTTAACAGTTTATTAAGTGCCTGCTGTCCTCCAGGTACTATTCTAGGCACAAGATATGCAGTTGTGAGCAAAACAGACAAATTCCTGACCTCATGGAGTTTATATTTTAGTGGCAGAGAGAGAAGACAAATTAGTAAAATAGTATATTAGATAGTGGTAGATAGTCAGAATGAAAATTATAGAAAGTATTTGGGAAGCACTTTTGGTATTTTTTTAAAATAAGGTGTAGTAACCTGAACAATGGTGCCTCAAATATGTTTACAGCTTAGTCCCCAGAAATCGTGAATATATTACCTTACATGGGAAAATGTACTTTGCAGATGTAATTAAGTTAGGGATTTTGAGATGGGAAGATTACTCTGAATTGTCCAGGTTGGAGCCAGGAAACACTCTCAGCAACTAAAGGCCATCCACAGTTCCTTTTCAAGTGCTGCCCCCCCACCATAGGCAGTACACAGCAGGGCTATTTACTGTCTTCCAGGACAGCAGGAGCACTTATCTCTGACTTTTAACCCCCCTTCAGTAAGCTCTGATGGAGTCTTATATAACGTAATTTAGTCAAAGGAGAGACTATTCCTATACTCAGAGGGAGAGGGGTTTATATAAAGCATGGAATCTTGGGGGCCAACTTAAGCTTCTGTCTATTGCATTGTGTTAAAATTGGTCTGCAGGGGAACAAAGATGACATCAGAGAGCCCAATCAGGAGGCTATTGCAATTTCCAGGCCACAGTTGATAGTAGCTGGGCCAGGGTGGTACAATGGAGGTGGTAAGAAGAAGTGGTCAGATTCTGGATATATTTTGAGGTTTGATCTATTTTGAAGATAGAGCAGAAAGGATTTTATAACAGATCATATGTGGGAAAGAGAAAGGAGTCAAGGATGACTCCAAGGTTTTGGGCCTGAGCAATTGAAAAATGCGTTGGAGAATACATCAAAAGGAGCAGGTGGGGGGAAGGGACAGTGACACTAGGAGTTTAGTTTGGGACATAACAAATTCAAAATGCCTATTAAGACATCCAGGTACAGATGGGGAATAGGTAGTTATTGCATCTGGAGTTCAGGGAGAGATGCAGATTAGATGTATGAGTTTGAGCATTATCACCATATAGATGATATTTAAAGGCATGACAGTGAATGGGACAGCAGAGGGAGTGAGATAGAGAAGACATCTAAGGACTGAATTCTGAGACAGTTCAACTCCATTCTGGGTTGGGGAGATGAGGAGAGACCTGCAAATGATCCTGAGAAGGAACAGTAAAGTGAAGTGGGAGACTAAAAACAGACAAGTTTAGTGTTCTCAAAGGCCAGTGAAGAAAGTACACCAAGAAGTAGGAATGGGAGCATCTGTGACAAATGCTACTGATGGGTCAATTGCACGTAGCAATGTACAGTTCACTGGTGATCGTAGTAAGAGATGTTTTAGGAAGCATGTCAGGGGTAAAAGGTACACATTTGAGAATGCTGACTGGCCAGTATCCTCCAGGAATCTTTACCTGACTGCTTAAATCTACATGTTCTGTGCCACCACAGCACCCAGTTCTTACCATTTTCATTGTTAAGTGTTTGTATTAAACTTACCATGTTACAACTGTGTACCTATCTTTCTCCCTCCCTTGGTAGTAAGTGCCCTGAAGCTAAGCTGTTTCTTTTAAATCAGCATCTTTAACTCCTTGTAGGCCCTCAGTAAACAGGAATTGAAAGAAGTAATAAGCGAATGAAAGGCACTGATCTTTCATATTCCTTGAAAAAAAATCCCTTTGCAATTCAAGACAATTGCGCTCTTCGAAAAATGCTTGGCTGGTCATTCAGCACTTCTGAGGCAGCTCCATGACTTATAGTAAATGAAATACAGCACTGCCTTAAAAAAATAAAAACAGAGCCACATATTGGAATAAAGAAGATTGATTGATCTTGTGGTTTGAGGAATGTCCCCAGAGTAAGTGATTTGGGGTGGGCTTCTTCCATCATATTGGTCTATGCTATTGTGATAAAATATAAGGGGATATGGCTGATGAAACTAACTGGTGATTCTGAATGAAATTATTCCACAAAGAAAAACTGGAATCTTTCTGATCAAAAAGATAAGAGAAAACATAGTTTTAGGTTCATTTTTCAAAGTTCCTTTTCATGATAAAAAGTTGAATATAAAAACAAGAAAATGATCCTGTTTGAGAGAAAGATAATGGGAAACTTTGACCCTTTCACTTCTAAGTTTCCCGGTACATCTGTGCTATGTTATGAACAGCTCTTATTTTTGTTCAATGTTAGGACTGTTTCTGTTATTTCAGAACAAGAATACTAAACTTCTTAGAAAGACTGACAGCATAACACCCGAAACATTGATGTATAACTTAGGATATAATAAAGGAAAAGAGTAATAATTTTCATAATTCCCACATAGTAGTTAACACATTATGCATTTCATTGTACATATTTAATTGATGGCCTTCAGAGATTATTTATATGCTTGAGTTACTTGAATAATAATAATAGTGATAATAATACAGAAGCTGGCATTCACTGAACACCATCAGTATGCCAGATACAACATAACATTACAATGATGAACCAAACTGTATAGATTAAGAAAGTTGAGTAATTCATCAAAAATCACACAGCTCATAAGTAGTGGAACTAGGATTTAAGCCCAGGTATCTCAGGCTGTAGAACACAGTTTCTCAGTTTTGGCACTGTTGACATTTAAGGCCAGAAAATTCTTTGTTGTGGATGCTGTTTTGTGCATGGTAGGATGTTGAGCAGCCTCCCTGGCCTCTACCCACTACATGCCAATAGCATCTTCCAGTTGGGGCAACTAAAAATGTCTCCAAACATTTCCAAATGTTCCCTGGTGAGCAAAATCACCATCAGTTGAGAATCACTGCTCTGAATAAGAGCCCTAGCCACAATGCTCTATGGTTTTCAGAGTAAACTTTTTAAATACAAAAGAAAAGACATGGGATCCAGATGTAATCTTGAACCTTAATTCTCCTCAGTGATCCAGCCAGTTTTTAACATTGTAGCTCTTAGAGGTGGACTCAGTCTTTCAATCAACAGTATTCAAATGCCTGGCATTTATTGTCCATCTTCATTGTCCCTAGTGTGGGAAGGGGAGCTAGGATTCTACTTAATGTGTTATTCCTGCAGGAAGTGTAACCCCAGCCCAGTGGTGAAATGCTTTTAACAGAGTCTTATAGTTTCAGAGTTATATGTGTCATTAGATCCTCAGAAGGTATTTATTTCCATTTTCTCAGTCTGGGATATTTGTAGTGAAAGGTCAGGAAAGTCCATAGATGACAAAACATTTAGGTGGTTGGGGAAACATCTTCCAGTCAGGCCTATAATAGAATATATTATTTTCCCAGCTTAAACAAATCTATAAAGTCCCTTCCTCTGCCAGCAAGCCCGGACAGTCCAGAGTACTTGGAAATCCTGTATTCTCTGCATTACCCAATTCGTATGTAGCTGGCAGGGGCAAGAATATCTCATAAACTTTTTGGAGTTGAAGCAGAAAGATAGTAACATACTCAGTATCATAATCAGAGCTTTATCAATATGTAATAATAATAATAGCTGATATTGAGTGCTTACCATGGACCAGGCACTCTGCTAAGCATTTCTTTAAACCTACTCAGCCATCCTATCTGCTGGGTATAGTCATATTTTACAGATGAAGAAACTAAAATACAGACTAAGTAAGTAACTTCCCAAAGTCATGCAAGCAATAATTGGCAGAATGGAAATTTGAATGGAGGCAGTATGACTCTAGCCACCACAACAGGGCTATACTGCTTCTAAAACATTACTGTTAATATACTGAATACTTTCATATACATGTGGGTACATAAACAACACGTGCACTCACACATACACACTATATCTATCTATCTATAGAGAGAGGGAAAGAAAGAGGAGAAGAGAAAATAGAGTAGAAAAGAGAAGGTTAGGTATGCTAAAGTATAGCCATTCTACAAAACCATCTGCACTTACCTTGATCAGCAGTTGGTCAAATTAAGTATATATACCCCTTTTTTAAAATTAATTTTTATTGGAGTATAGTTGCTTTACAATGTTGTGTTAGTTTCTGCTGTGCAGCAAAGTGAATCAGTTATATGTATACCTATATCCACTCTTTTAAATTTCCTTCCCATTTAGGTCACCAGAGAACACTGAGTAGAGTTCCCTGTGCTATACAATAGGTTCTCATTAGTTATCTATTTTATGTATAGTAATGTATATATGTCAATACCAATCTCCCAATTCATCCCACCACCCCTCCTTCCCCCCTTGGTAGCTATAAGTCTGTCTTCTACATCAGTGACTCTGTTTCTGATTTGCAAATAAGTTCATCTGTACCATTTTGCTAGATGCCACATATAAGTGATATTATACAATATTTGTTTTTCTCTTTCTGACTTACTTCACTCTGTATGACAGTCGCTAGGCCCATCCACGTCTCTGCAAAAGTCATTATTTCATTCCTTTTTAAGGCTGAGTAATATTCCATTGTATGTATATACCACATCTTTATCTGTTCCTCTGACGATGGACATTTAGGTTGCATCCATGTCCTGGCTATTGTAAATAGTGTTGCGGTGAACATTGGGGTGCACGCATCCTTTCAAATTCTGGTGTTCTGCAGATATATGCCTAGGAGTGGGATTGCTGGGCCATATGGTAGCTCTATTTTTAGTTTTTTAAGGAACCTCCATACTGTTCTCCATAGTGGCTGTACCAATTTACATTCCCACCAACAGTGTAGAAGGGTTCCCTTTTCTCCACACCCTCTCCAGCATTTACTGTTTGTAGATTTTTTGATGATGGCCATTCTGACCAGTGTGAGGTGATACCTCAAAACGACTATACTACCCAAAGCAATCTACAGATTCAGTGCAATACCTATCAAATTACCAAGGGCATTTTTCACAGAATTAGGAAAAAAAATTTTACATTTTGTATGGAAACACAGAAGACCCCAAATAGCAAAAGCAATCTTTTTTTTTTAATTTTTGAATTTTATTTAATTTATTTTTTTATACAGCAGGTTCTTATTAGTTTTCCATTTGCAAAAGCAATCTTGAGAAGAACAGAGCTGGAGGAATTAGGCTCCCTTACTTCAGACTATACTACAAAGCTACAGTAATCAAAACAGTATGGTACTGGCACAAAAACAGAAATATAGATCAATGGTACAGGATAGAAAGTTCAGAGATAAACCCACGCACCTATGGCCACCTAATCTATGACAAAGGAGGCAAGAGTATACAATGGAGAAAAGAAATCCTCTTCAATAAGTGCTGCTGGGAAAACTGGCCAGCTACATGTAAAAGAATGAAATTAGAACACTCCCTAACACCATACACAAAAATAAACTCAAAATGGATTAAAGACCTAAATGTAAGGCCAGACACTATAAAACTCTTAGAGGAAAATATAGGCAGAACACTCTTTGACATAAATCATAGCAAGATCTTTTTCGATCCACTGCCTAGAGCAGCGGTCCCCAACCTTTTTGGCACCAAGGACTGGTTTCATGGAAGATAATTTTTCCCTGGAAAGGGGGTGGGGATGGTTCAGGCAGTAATGCTAGTGATGGGGAGCGATGGGGAGCAGCAAATGAAGCTTCACTCGCTCACCCGCTGCTCACCTCCTGCTGTGTGGCTCAGTTCCTAACAGGCCGGACCGGTATTGGTCCGCAGCCTAGGGGTTGGGGACCCTCGGCCTAGAGTAATGAAAATGAAAACAAAAAATAAACAAATGGGACCTAATTAAACTTAAAAGCTTTTGAACAGCAAAGGAAACCATAAACAAAACAAAAGACACCTCTCAGAATGGGTGAAAATATTTGCAAACAAAGCAACTGACAAGGGACTAATTTCCAAAATACACAAACAGCTCATGCAGCTCATTATCAAAAAAACAATCGGGGACTTCCCTGCTGGTCCAGTTGGTAAGACTCAGCGCTTCCAATGCAGGGGGCCCCCGTCCGATCCCTGGTTGGGGAACTAGATCCCGCATGCATTTTGCAACTAAGAGTTTGCATGCCACAAGCAAAGGATCCCGCATGCTGCAACTAAGAAGCCCACATGCCACAACTAAGAAGTCTGCATTGCTGCAACTAAAAGATCCCACATACCACAACTAAGACCTGGAGCAGCCAAGATAAATAAATAAGTAAATAAATAAATATTTAAACAAACAAACAAAAAACAACCCAATCAAAACATGGGCAGAAGACCTAAATAGACATTTCTCCAAAGAAGACATACAGATGGCCAACAAACACATGAAATAAGATGCTCAACATCACTAATTATTAGAGAAGTGCAAATATATACCCCTTTTGACCTAGCAGTCTCACCTGTGTGTGTGTGTGTGTGTTTGCATCCAAAAAAATTCTTATGTAGGTCCATAGGGAAATACATGCAAGGATGTACATTGCAGTGTTGTTTTGGGATTGGGGAGTTGGAGGCAGTCTCAGTATTTATTGCTGAGCAAGTGGCTAGGTAAAATGTGGCATGCCCATAGTACTATGCAAGAGTAAGAAGTTTTCAACTAAATGTAGATATATACATGGATGGTTCAGAAAACAGAGCACTGATTGAAAAATGAAACAAAATGAAGTTTAGTAAAAATATCATTTTCATAAATCTAAAATGCATGCACAGGGAACAAAAATGCCCTTTTTGCAAAATCATACAAACAAAAAGGATGTATGTTAGGTTGATTAGTTTCCCTATAGAGGGAGGGAAATTGGAAACAAATGCAAATAAGATGGAAAAATAAATAAAACAGAAGAGGGTGCCTTGCTGTGTCATATGATAACATGAATACCTTAACTGTACTTAAGTCTAAAAACAAAAGCAAAACAAAAATATTATCTAATACTGGGTTCCAAACTAATTGCATATGAAACATTGGAAAATTACTTTCCCAATGAAAATAGAGTGGTGCATATTTTCTTGACTATAGCATCATTCTGGTGTTTGTTTTACAAATGTGGGGAACCATAGGGGCCTATAGAAGAGTGGCTCACTACCTGGTTAGCTATCCCTTTAAATGCTTATCTTGTTCCATCCCTGGTGCTCCAAACGTGTCTACTCTACCTATGCTATAAAGAGTACATAACCTACCTGTTTTACTGCACAGAGCTTTGGATCTGATGAATTTACCTAGAAATTCCCTTCTAATGTTACGGTCCGGGACCCACACGCCTGGAGTCGAGTTCCCCGGTAAATGCGACCCGTGTCCCAACCAAGGACACCCGAGAATCACCAACACCAAGCAGAAAGATTAGCAAAGGATTTATACAAGTATAGAAGCTTACACAAACTGTCCAGACAGGGTCCCACTCGGAGAGAAGTGAGTGAGACCCCAACTAACAGCCGGGCGAGGCTTTTATACCCTTCACAGGCCGGAAAGTCCCCAAGGCGGGAGGGAGCTGTTTAATTTTGAATCAGCCAATCAGGAACCCGGTTCTTCCCGCCCCAAGCAAGCAAGCAAGTTTCTTACAGAAGACAAAATGTGCTGTTAGCCCTGAAGCTGTTCTTCCGTTTCTTTCGTCACACTAATTATCTGCTTCAGTCATTCATCTCTGCTCTTCTTTCCCTGGCTCTTCGATCTAATTTCGTTGATCTTAATCATTAAGTTCTATGCTACTCATTAATGGTGTTCACCAAATATTTTTAGTTCTTCCCCATTCTGGGTACACAGAGCCATTTTCTGGCTTCCTTTGGGTTGGATGGGACTGACCTGAACTGGCCAATGTGTCTGACCTTTCTTTGAAAGTGCAAGATCCTCCAAAGCTGCTTTTTTCATCTGATACAACAACCAGCAAATTTTGCCTAAATCTCTGAGCAACTAAAACGCACATAGAGCCCATCCCACGCTAGACATGTTATATGCGTTCCTAAGAAGTATTTCTTGCCTTAAACCACTGAGATCTGGGGTGTTGCTTATTTTGCTGAAGTGTACCCTAATATAGCCTTACTGATAACAATTTCCAACAATTAAATCATGGGTAAAAATAATCACTTTGATCATAGGACTGTTTCTATTGTAGTATTAGTTGATATGGCTAATGAGTTTATACTTACTGAAAACTGGAACACATCAGCTTAGGCCACCTGATCAAGTCAATGTTGATTGTTTTATATAGTATACCATGAGAGCATGAACTCAAGTCTAGATGGAGAATATTCTACATATTGCTCCTTACTGATTTAGGAGCCTTGTTCTTCCCATATACAAAAGACAGATTGATAGAAAAAAAAAGAGTGGTTCTTCTTAAAGTGTCATTAATCATTTCTGAGATTTTTAACAGACTTAACTGATTTATTTGTGGATAATTTTAAAAAATGTTTTCCCCCTTAAGAAAGAATATTAAGCCAACTAGCCTGTCCCTTTCCTTGCTAAATTTGTCAGAACATGGCACCTGGTTCAATTTATCCAGTCTTGCCTTTTTGTCACCATGAATTTGCAATGTAGCAGATTTTCACTATCATTAAGAGATTCTTTTATTATCAGTTGAATGAAAAATAATTTGCAATTAATTTGACAGTTACAAATGAACATGTTCTTTTTTGTCTGAGAGGTCTGCATAAACACTGCTTTTGAGCAGTATCTTTAGTGAAGGAAAATGAAGCATAGCCTTTTAAATTAACATGCCAAGAGGGACTGAAAACTTACCATTACCTAGTTGGCATTGCAAAGACACCAGGTATATAGATGTGCAGTATGTATTTGTTTACTCTTTAACAAGAGTCAGGTAGAGTCAACTGAATACTTTTAAAATGTATCCTCTAAAGATGGTATGTATATATGATTATGTAAGGGGTAGTAAGTGTGGTATATACTGTTAGGTTCAGTGTGCTTCAGAGAACCTTGTCACTTCTCCATGAGAAAGTGAAAACTCTGCCCCTTCCTGAAACCTGGTGGGGTTTTTTGTGACTGCTGTATCTAATCAAATATGAGAACAGTGATACTTGGTGACTTCTGAAACTCATAAAAGATGAAACAACTTCCACCTGGTGCTCCTTCTCTCTCTCCTTCTCACTCTCTCAGTCTCACATCTCTGTCTGCTCACCCTTTGAACGCAGGTGCCAGGCTGGCAGGAAGCCTAGGCCACATGGAGAAACTACCTGTAGGTGTTTCAGCTAACAGACTCCTTTGTGGTCCTGACCAACAGACTATATAAACTTCTAGACATGTGAGTGAAGAAGCCTTAAAGGCGAACCCAGTCCACTTCTCATTTAACTGCAATTGCGTGAGAGATCCCAGGTGAGAACCATCTAGCTGGGCACAGTCAATCTCCAGCATTATGAGAAATAATAATAAATGTTGTTGTTTTCTACCATTAAGTTTGAAATGGTTTATTTTGGAGTAATAGATAACTGGAACAGAGACCAAGTGGTAAAGTGACTTGCTTATGGTTACACAGCAGTTGGGTTGCAAATCCTCAAAGTTTGCTTGTCATCTTATAAATGTAGATCTTCAAATTTTTGTACCTATGACCTATTGTTTGGAGAAAAGAAACTGTGTATGTATGTATGGATGCTTATAGGAAGATACTCATGGATCTTCATGACCCTTATCCACTGATAATAAACAGCAAGGATTTTAGAAAAACGCTTCTAAGCTTCTGTTGTAGTCTATCCCATAATATTTCATCTTTTTTTTTTTTGATGGTGGTGGGTGGGAAGGGGTTGGGGATAAAGCTGGAATTTAGAGAGTATGCTTTCTTTAATCTGATAGTCCCAAAGGATCCCATAAAACGGCAAGTTTAGAGCAAAAAATAGCCCAGATTGTGTGTCAGACCTGTGTATGGATAACACTTGCTAGCTCTATGACTTTTGAACAAGGGCCGAATGAACAAGTACTTACTTTTACAGATGAGTAATCTGAGGTCGAAGAGGTGAACTGACTTTCCCAAGGTCATTTATCAGTTCTTCTAAATTCAAATCAGGTGTTTTGTCAATTTTACCATGCTGTTCTGTTGTAAAGGTATTTGTTTACACTAAGGAGAGGGAAAGGGAATAAGAAAAACACTTATCAATTGCTTAGAAGAACACCATGTGCATATCATCCAGTTTAATCCTTACAAAGACCCTTTGGAGTTGGTGCTGGTGTTAGTAAACCATTGAACACTTGAATTAGCTGAGATTAATAAAGTTAGCTCAAAGTCACAGATAACATGTATAAGAGGCAACATTTACATTTATTCTTGAGTCATTATGTACCTATTTGTCATCAGATCATTGTACCATATTCTTTGTTTGTTTGTTTTTTAACATCTTTACTGGAGTATAATTGCTTTACAATGGTGTGTTAGTTTCTGCTTTATAACGAAGTGAATCGGCTATACATATACATACATCCCCATATCTCCTCCCTCTTGCATCTCCCTCCCACCCTCCCTATCACACCCCTCTAGGTGGTCACAAAGCACGGAGCTGATCTCCCTGTGCTATGCGGCTGCTCACATGTACCATATTCTTGATTGAATTTATTTTACTTCCCTTAACGTTTATTTAAAAACTTGGGATCTTTTTCATTTTTTCATTGCTTTTCAGATTAAAAATTTTCTTCCTCTTCTCTCTCTAAAACTTAAAGTAATTTTGGTATTCTTTGCTTTATATAGTTCTGTAATTAAAAATACATCTTAAGTGTCATGTCTTTCTAAAAATCATGAAAAGTTATTTCGTTTGAAGTTTCTGAAAAGACAAAACCTTAACTGAAAAGTACTTTTCATCCATCTTGCTGCTCTGTATTCTTTACCTCCAGCCTTTCTGTTTGACTTTGCAGAAAGAATCTAGCTCTTAGCATTGAAAGGGCAAAGCTCCCCTCTGAGGACCACTCCCCAGTGCCTTCACACCTTAGTACCAGAGAATCATTCTGGCAGACCTCAAACAAAAATCAACCCGATAGTGATATGGGGAAACTGGGCTATGAGTTAAGCTACAAATCCTCCTGTAAAAGCTTGGCTATTGACTATACATTATGGACATCCAGGAATATGATCTACATTCCATCCATTCCCTTACTTTATGGGAAGAAGAGAGATGAAATTCTAGATATCAAAGACCACCAGGAGCATAACTTCTGAATTTAATTAATTTTAATCATGAAAATACTTGATGAAATTTAGTAGACGACATAATGGAGGAATAATGACTTCCAACTCCACTTAAAGTGAGTTATTGATAACAGCTCTTGGGTACTTTAAAAATAAAATAAAATAAAAAGTTCACATTTCAAGGTGGATTTATTAAAAGAATACATGCTTTGAAGACACACAGATCTGGTTTTGGTGAACAGGTGGTTCAGTGTTTTTGAAACTCAGCTTCCTTATCTATCACATAGGATGACAAATCTACCTCACCAAGTTTTGATTAGAATAAAAAGAGATAATGCTTTAAAAAGATTTGACATATACTTACTAATGTATAATAAGTACTCAGTAATATCTAGAAAATAATATTACAAATATAAGTTAGATTTGAAAGCCCCAGTTTAAAATATATTGACAGGAGTCATGAACTGAAGTGTCTTGACTTCCCTGGTGGTCCAGTGGTTGACTCCGCACTTCCACTACAGGGGGCACAGGTTCTGTCCTTGGTCGGGGAACTAAGATCCTGCACAGCGAGACCAAAAAAAAAAAAAAAAAAATCACAGACTGAAATGTCTTCATCGGCTAGGAGGATCAAGTAAATGCTTGAGGTGGCTGAGTGTAATACAGGAGGGAGTCAAGGGGTCTGTGGAGACCTGAAAAGAGATTTGCCGACTCAGGGTTTTCCAGTTCAGTTTTTAAGAGAAGCTCTGTACTAACTAAACAAAGTGTGTATGCTTCGTTTGCATCCCACTGACCACCAGCTCAATACCCATGATGTACAGAAGTATTAAAGATAAAATTCCTACTTCTCCCTAAATCTAAGCAGTCTTTTTAAAAAGCAAAACACTTTTCTATTTTCTACCTAATTAAATATATAGAAACCAGTTTCTAGCAACACGTCAGACTCTCATTAGAAATAGATAGTAGGGGCTTCCCTGGTGGCGCAGTGGTTGAGAGTCCGCCTGCCGATGCAGGGGACATGGGTTCGAGCCCTGGTCTGGGAAGATCCCACATGCCACGGAGCAGCTAGGCCCGTGAGCCACAACTACTGAGCCTGCGCGTCTGGAGCCTGTGCTCCGCAACGGGAGAGGCCGCGATAGTGAGAGGCCCGCGCACCGCGATGAAGAGTGGCCCCCACTTGCCACAACTAGAGAAAGCCCTCGCACAGAAACGAAGACCCAACACAGCACAAATAAATAAATAAAAATAAAATTAAAATTAAATTTCTTTAAAAAAAAAAAAAAGAAATAGATAGTAATATGAGATTAAATATATCAAAATAAAAATTTCATTTTTTGTAAGTTAAAAAAAAACCCCAAACTCCAGGTACTAGAAATTGAGATAATTTTAAAGTTTGGTATTAAATTAAATATGAGCTGATACTGCAGTGGCCCATAAAGTTTTCAATGTTCCATATATGCTTTAGTAGGAGGATAGGTTTCTAACAGAAATGGGCACAAGATATGTGACCCAGAATCTCCAGGAGGAGAAGAAACTATAACTCTTAACATAAAGCAAAAGGACTTCAAGAACTTTCCCATCTGAAAAAATAGACTACAATACCTTTCACTAGTGCCCTGAGGATATTGTGAGGAAGACTTGCCATCTGTCCAAAGCCTTTGGTATGTTTCAGCCTCTAAAATCTATCCTTTTAAGTCACCACACTAACAGATTAAAAGATTAAGAGAGAAAAAACATAGTACATATAGGAAACTATCTGATCAAACATAATGCCCATTTATGATTAAGAAAAAAACTCTTAGTATACTACAAATAGATTGTCTTAACCTAGTAAAGGGAATCTACCAAAAAAAATGTAATGTTATTCAACATTGTAATGGAAGGCCTAACTATCCCAGTAAGAGAAGGAAAAAGTTTTTAAAATGTAAGAGAAAAGAAGAAATAAAAAGGGAGAAATAAAATGGACTTTATTCATACAGGGTAAAGTTATCTACACAGAAATTTCAATGACCTCTACCAATTATTAGAACTAAATAGAGAGTAGCAATGTTTGGGGTAAAATAATTGAAATAATTTATAACTCTCCTGTATACTGAATTAGCAACAGCCAATTTGAAGCTGTCATAATAGAAAGGTCCTATTTGTAATAGCAAAACATTTTAAGCACCTAGTAATAAATCTAACAAAAGTTGTGGAATATTTTATGGAGAAAACTACAAACATTATTGAAGCCAATGGATTAGGATCCTCCAGAGAAATAGAAGCAATGGAATACATATAGAAAGAGAAAGAGATTTATTATGAGGGATTGGCTCACATGATTACAGAGGCTAAGCCCCACTATCTGTGGTGTGTAAGCTGGTCTTTCAAAACAGCTGATGGTATAGTTCCACTCCTAGCCTAAGGGACTGAAACCTTATAGTGTAAGTCCCAGTGCAAGTCCCAAAGTTTGAGAAGTAGGAGCACAAATGCCTGAGGACAGAAGATGTATATTCCAGTTCAAGCAGAGAGCAAATTCATCTTACTTCATCTTTTTGTTCTATTCAGGCTCTCAAGGTATTGGATGAAGCTCACCACATGGGTGAGGACACTCTTCTTTACTCAGACTACTAATTCAAATGCTAATGTCTTCTGAAAATTCCCTCACAGATACACCCAGAAATAATGTTTTACCAGCTATCTGGGCATCCCTTAGCCCACTCAAGTTAATGTGTAAAATTAATCATCACGGGCCATAAAAGGAGACTTTTGTATCAGTTAGGGATTGTGTTCAGATGTTCATGACAGGAAACACTGAGTGAACTAATTTAGAAAAAAAGGGAAAATCTTTTACTCCTCTCCTGTAAAACGAACCCTGGAGGTGGTTGATTTAGGGTGGTACAATGACTACATAATGTTCTCTGGGACCTAGGCTTCCTTGAGCTTTCCACTCTGCCATCCTTAGTACATGACCTTAATCATCCTCATAGTCAAAGGATGGCTGCTCAGTATCTCGTATAGCATAAGTTTGAAGAAAGGGAAGGATGAAGGGGAAAAATAGTTAGTGCCAGTGAAGTCTGACTTTTTCAGAGCTTTCCTAGAAATGTTGCCCAGCAACTTGCACTTATATTTTATTGGCCAGAACTATGTCACATGGCCCTCCTTACCTGCAAGGAGGCTGTGAAATGTAATTTTTCCCCTAAGGGTATTGCTACCCTGAACAAAATTGGAGTTTTGTTACTTAGGAAGAAGACAATATGGATATTATACAGGAACCAGTGGTTATGCCACACTTAGTAACTAGAAAATGATTCCTAGTTTATACATGTGAAGACTCACTATCAAAATGATATTAATTCTGGTCTAAATATATGAATTCAGTGTAATTTTCATTAAATTTATAATTGGATTTGTTTCATGGATATTGAAAATTTCATATGAGAGAGAACACTGCATAGTGATTAAGATCACAGACTCTGGAGCCAGACTGACTGGGTTCAAGTCCAGCCTCTGTCAGTTATAAGCTCTGTGGCCTTGGGCAATTAATTAACCTCTCTGTGCTTCAGTCTCTTCATCCGTAAAATGCAGATGTTACTAGTAATACCTCATGGTGTTGCTCGTTGTAAAGAACAAATGAGTTACTCTTTTTAAAGCACATTGAACAGAACCTGTCACATAATAAGTACATTGCATTTGTGAAACATATTAACATATGAAATTTTAAAAAGCCAATGAGATCCAAGATAATTTTGAAGATGACTGAGTCCTATTACATATCACAAATTATTACAAAATGATAGTAATTAACACAATGTATTATCAGTGCAGGGATAGACAGGCCAATGTAGTAGAATTAGAGAGCCCAGCAACTGACAGAAACACATCAGGGAACTTGGTGTATAACAGAGGTGGCAGTAAAACTCAGTGGGGAAAGAAGAATATTGTCAATAAATGCTGGTAGGGCAATTGCTTCCCATATGGAAAAAATCATATCCTACTTACGGCATACTCAAAGATAAATCACAGCATACTCAAAGATAAATTTCATATGTATTAAAGAAATATTTTTCTAAAAAGCAACCTTTGAAGTCATTAGATAAAAATGTTAGAGAATATCTCTGTGATCTCCAGGTATGCAAAGATTTTTTAAGCAGAATAAACACAAACTGCCTAGGAAAAGACTGGTAATTTGACTACATGAGAATTTGAAACCTTTGTACAATTAAATAAAAACACCCTGAGAAAATAAAAGGTTAAACCACAAACTTGGAAAAGAAATGTGTGAAGCATATTACTGATAAATATTAATAACCACAATATATAAAGGACTCCTACAAAAAAATAAGAAAAAATCAAACAACCCAGAAGAAAATAGGGGGAAAATATATAATTAGGCATTAGATAAGAGAACAGTGGTGGGTCTGTATTTCTCAGTATTTATGAAGAGATGCTAAGCAAATTACAGCAATGCAGTATCATTTCATATTCATCAGATTGGTAAAATTAGAAGATCTGATACTTCCTTTGGAGGGCAATATGCCAGTTTCTTGCTAAGTTGAAAATACATATACTCTACAGCTCAGTGATTCTTCTAGGTATCTCTTGCAGGTAAAAATTTATGGAGGGATGATTATATGCCAAGAAGTATTTTGAGTGCTTAATTGTCTCACTTAACCTTCACAACAACTGCATGAGATAGGCACTGTTGTTGTCCCTGTTTTACAGATAGTAAAGCAAGGAAGAAAGAGATTAAATAACTTGCCCAGGTATGCTTAGCTAGTAATAAGCAAAACACCTGGGATTAAAACACAGGAAGTCTGGCTCCAGAGTCTGCATTCTTAGCTAGCACTGTCGTATCTTTCATACACAAATGTTCAGTATTGTTGGTAATAACAAAATAATAATAGTAATAATTATTATTAATAAAATTACCTAAATGTTTTTTAGTATGAAATGGCTAAATAAGTTGTTAATCATTGTATGATAGAACACCACATGCAAATTAAAATTAATGAAGTAGATCTACAAGTATTAACACAAATCTCAAAACATAAAATTAAGTGATAAAACTGTGGTTTCGCATCCACGATTTCAACCAACTGTGGATTGTGTAGTACTGTAGTATGTATTTAGTGAAAGAAATCCTTGTATAAGTGGGCTCACACAGTTCATACCTGTGTTGTTCAAGGATCCACTGTAGTGGTGACTTCTGGATGAGTTTAAGGAGTGAGATTATGGGATTAGGGAGGACTCTAGAGGAGGTTTCAACTAGATTTTTAATATTTTATTTCTTTAAAAATCTCAGGTAAACTCCTATAGTTCAACAACAACTAGGCTAACAACCCAATTTTAAAATAGGCAAAGGACTTAAATAGACATTTCTTCAAAGAAGGTATACACATAGACAACAAGCGCATGAAAAAATGCTCAATATCATTAGTCATTAGGGAAATACAAATCAAATCCACAGTGCAAATTAAAACCTCTTCATACCTACTAGGATGGCTATAATAATATTAATAACAGGAATTGGCAAGGATGTAGAAAAATTGGAACCGTTGTACATTGCTGGTGAGAATTTTAAATGGAATAGCTACTGTGGAAAACGGTTTGATTGTTCCTCAAAAAGTGAAACATAGAACTACCATATGACCCAGAAATTCCACTCCTAACTGAAAACAGGGACTCAGAGAGGTACATGTATAACAGTGTTCACTGCAGCATTATTCACAGTAGCCAAAGGTGGAAATAACCCAAGTGTCCATCAGCAACTGAGTGGGTAAACAAGATGTTGTATATACATACAATGAAATATTATCGTCATGAAAAGGAATTAAATTCCGATACATGTGACAACATGAACCTTGAAGACATTATACTTGGTGAGAGAAGTCATACACAAAACGTCAAATGTTGTATGATTCTCCTTATATGAGGTACCTATAATAGGTCATAGAGACAATAAGTAGATTAGTGGATACCAGGGGCTTGGGGGAAAAAAGGAATGAAGCATTATTAGTGGGTACAGAGTTTCTGTTTGGGATGATGATAAAAATTTGGAAATGGGGAGAGTAATGATGGTTGCACAACATTAATTACATTGGGAATATAATTAATGCCACTGAATTGTGCATTTAAAATTGGTTAAAATGGCAAATTTTATGTTATATGTATTTTACCATAATATTTCTTAATTTGAGGCAAATATGGCTAAATATGACCATTTTTACATTTAGATGATAGATACTTGGGTTCTATATTATTTGTATTTTCTGTATTCCTGAAATGTTTCAAAATAATAGATATCAATGGTGGATTTATTCAGAAGAAAAAAGGAATATACTATTGGAAAAGAAAAACACCAACTTGAGAAGGTTTGAGATTTCTGGATATAGGGACTTCATTAATTCAGTGACCAATGATATCAAAATGTATTGAGTTAAATATTAAAATTAATGAATTAAAACAACCCAAATCTGCTCAAATTATTTGGAAGCTGAAGCAGTGCATGCTTTTATGTGTGAAAAAGTTTTAAATTCATTTGGCTGTCAAGCAGACAAAGGGTCATACACCTTGACAATCTCAGCAGTTTGGGGAGAAAGATGCATTTAAATTGTAAAAGGCAAGCAAAACAGACGTACTACATTTGCACTCTTCCCATTAGAATTGGAGGCTACGAATCAGCAGGGAAGAATGCTAT
>NW_006780523.1:748265-777330 GCF_000442215.2 Lipotes vexillifer
TGCAGGCTACTTCCAAGTCTATGTCTAATTGTGTGAAAATTCGTCATATTTCATGTCCTATCCATATATTCTACAGTAAGGAGACCTTTTCTGAGGTGAATTTTATGAGGGAATTAACTAGTGGTTCATTTTCAACTGTTTGATGTTTTCAAAACAACTGAAGCTTATGTTTCTATGGTAAGAAAAAGGACAATTTGGAAATAGTTTTTAAGTGTGCCGTGTTAATAAGAAGAAATTCGAATCGGGTGACAGAAATGAATTGAGATTTTGTCTCTATCATTTATTAACAAGGTAATGTTGAGCCAGTTGCTTACTTTGTCTAGTTCTCCATCTCATCATATAAAAAGGAATGGGTTGACATCAGATTGTTTCTTATTTTACAAAGTAAGGTAAAAATGATTCCAGAATCTTGAAGTAAAAGTCAATTCAAAAGAGTGTTTTCCACGGGCATTACTAGTTATGTCAAATAATACTTTTTTTCCATTTTCTTTTGGATACATTTAAATAGGATGAACACAAGAGGAAGGCCAAACTGATAGCAGGTTCATGATGAATTAGTGCTCTTTATTATACAAAATATTATGTGCCAGGTTTCAGTTTTCATACACCAGCCTATTTGCTTGCTTATTCCATTGCAAAGCTCCTTTATGCACACCAAGAAAGTGGGGATATAGTTTTGTTTTGTTTAACTTTGGGTTTTGGTATTAGAAGTCTGTATTTGTCCTTCAAAAGTAATAAGCAGAAACACATATATATGGAATCTAAAAAAAAAAAAAAAGGTACAGATGAACCTAGTGGCAGGGCAGGAATAAAGACGTAGACATAGAGAATGGACTTGAGGATGCAGGGGGGAGGGGTAAGCTGGGGCTAAGTGAGAGTAGCATCGACATATATACACTACCAAATGTAAAATAGATAGCTAGTGGGAAGCAGCCGCATAGCACCGGGAGATCAGCTTGGTGCTTTGTGACCACCTAGAGGGGTGGGATAGGGAGGGTGGGAGGGAGGCTCAAGAGGGAGGGGATATGGGGACATGTATATGCATACGGCTGATTCGCTTTGTTGTACAACAGAAACTAACACAGTATTGTGAAGCAATTATACTCCAATAAAGATGTATAAAAAAAAAAGTAAGGGCTTCCCTGGTGGCTCAGTGGTTGAGAGTCCGCCTGCCAATGCAGGGGACACGGGTTTGTGCCCCCGTCTGGGAAGATCCCACATGCCGCGGAGCGGCTGGGCCCGTGAGCCATGGCCGCTGAGCCTGCGCGCGTACCACAAAAAAAAAAAAAGTAATAAGCAGAAATAAGGCAAGTAGGTATCCACTATTCTAGAGCAGCCCTGTCAAAAAGAAAAATAATGTGAACCACATATGCAATTTTAAATTGTCTGGTAGCCACATTGAAAATTAAAAAGAAATGAAGTAAATAAAATAAATAAATATTTTAATGATATATTTTATTTAACACAGTATGTGTAAAGCGTTACCATTACAACATGTAATCAATATTACCAAGAAATGTATTAGTGAGATATTTTGCATCCTTTTTTCTTACTTTGGTCTTTGAAATCTGATGTGCATTTTATACTTAGGGCACATTTCATTTTGGATTAGCCACATTTCAAGACCTTGTGGCTACCATATCGGACAGTACAGGTCTAGAATAAGGTTGCATTATGGCTTTAAAAAATGATTTAGCAAGAGCTATCTCCAGCCTTGACATGCTGAACAGGTCACTAGTGGAGGAAGTGCACTGATTTGTATAAAGAGCCCAGGCCAGCTGGTGAAGGAAAGATTTTTAGTCCATCTTCTGTTCCCCAGGATCCAAATGTTAAGGAGATCTCTCAGGGTAGACAAAAATGGCTAAGTTAGGGCTTACTTGCAGGTAATTTCAATGCAGAGTAGTTTTGCAAAATTAATTTTTGCCAGAGATGATTTTGTTGCAAACTTCAGATGAACTCAGTTCCAGTGAATTTGATTAACTGACTAAGTGTCACAATATCTGTAAGAGCTGTTGACAGAGGATGGAGCATGATTTGTCATTTTCTTCTTTTGCTGGGGTGTCCCCTGGATGAAGTGTACGTGATGGAAATAAGTAGGCTGTAGGCAGGCATTGCACGTTTATGCATGGTTTTTCATAAACTCAGAGGTGGCTCTTAGGGTTCTTTCAGCTTCCCTAGATGCAAAAAAGAAAAGAAAAGAAGTCTGAGAGACCTTGACAGATGTCAGAGAGTCCTCAGGGAGTCCTATGCCCTTTATTTCAGAGTAGAGCCCCTCAGGCCATCACTCAAGAACTTTTCCTTTCTTAATTTACAATCCCACATATAATAAGGATGATTATGATGATGTTACCCTCTGCTTGTATTTCATTTTCATTTTTGACATCCCTTTCACATATATTACTTAATTTTATTTCCACAGACTTTCTGCAAGTTAAAGAAAGAGATCTATCCCTGCTCCCTAAGGCCTTGGACCTTGAGAAAATCAGTTCAGGTCCCTGAACCTCACTCTTCTTATCTTGTAATGTGAATAATACCACCTTTCTCATAGTCTTAGGTTTAAATAAGAGCATATTTAAAATGCACTGCATATTGTATGTGAACATTAGATGTTAGTTACCCACATCAATAGATATTTAGAGTAAGAATTTAGCAAACTTTATGGTCAGTTTTAAACATACCACAATCATAATAGCTAAAGTAAACATTTTGCCATATAAAATCATCGACTCATAGACCTAGTAGGATCTGAGGTTCTACCCACTTACATGCTTTGAGGAGCTACGGTATGCCAGGCACTGTGCCAGGCACAGAGAATCTAACCTGCACTGCAAGAGACAGAGGTGGAGGAGGGAAAGTTGTGTGCTCAAAGTCACATGGTTAATACATAATGACAGTGGCACTAAAATATAGGTTTTCTAATAAGTTCAGGCACTTTTCATGACACTACTTCCATCTTTTCCTCCCATAAACTCTTTAACAGTTTGTTATTTAGTTCATAAGTCCACAGAAACAGCACATTGAAGGCAGGCTGAACAGTACATGAGTCACACATACTGACAGCAGTAGTGACAGTTGACATCCTGGGCTCAAGGGAGGAAGCAAAATCACTGCCTTCTTATAGTCCATGACAGTGGCTCATGCTCACAATCGTGACCCTGGGTCTTCTAAAAATGGAGTTGAACATATTAAAAAACCAAAAAACTCTTTAAGTCAGAAGGATTTTCATCAAAATGGTTAAAATAACATGACACTAGAAAGGATATTAGACAATATCTAGTCAAGTGGTTTTCAACTGCTCTTTTTTTTTCAGAAGTGCGTGGGAGGCCACTGACTACAGCTTTCATATAAGTTTTCATTTGATGAGAAAGTTCCAAATACACACACACACACGATGTATATATACCTATATGTCATATATATATATATATAATGTACAGTATGTATGCCATATATGTCATATATATACACACACACATATGTTTATATCTATGATTAATCTGTCTATCTGAACACTCTTGTGGTTCAGCCACTTTCTGTTGCCCTGCAAACCTCCCCTGCTCCCCATTTCCCTGGGACTACTAGGCTGGACCACTACACTAGCTCCCAGGATCTCTAGGCTGGGCACATGACTCAAGATGGGCCAAGAAGATTCCCTATCTCAGGAATTTAAATTTTGCACAGAGATATACAGAGACAGAAAGTGGCTGGAAGTAAGTCATCTGACAGCAGTACCCTGGAGAGGAAGTTCATGAGTTCCTTTTGCTCTAATCTCCAGAGCTACTCTGATTCTCATCCTTCCCAAGGTTTGATTATCTAGCTCTTCCTTTAATTTTTGGTGAGTTAGCCCAGTATCCTCTCAATCACTTTTGTTTAAGTTAGTCAAACTAGGTTTCTTTTGTTTGTAACAAAGCTGCTTAAATGATAGCCTTAGGGAGTGAATGTGATTTAGTCAGTCACACAGTGAATGGTAAAAACTTGACAGGATGACAATTTCTTGATCACCAACTTGGTCTCTATAGCTAGATGTACACCCCCTCCCCCAGTGTAGAAACCCCCTTTTCAGAATGATTCTAAGTGAATGATTCTGAATGATTCTGGATGAATGAGGTATCACTTTTTCAGGCCAACACAAAACTGAGGGTTAATATTAAGCAAGAACTTTGCAGTCCTTGTGCATAAAATATACCTACATAATATAAATATGTTCTTTCCATAGTGTTTTCTCTTCCAGATTTGCTCAAAGATAAAGTGTCCAGAAGTGAAAAGTTGGGTTGCTCTCCTGGCTTTGTTACACTAAACCTGACCAGATCATCCTACCTGAGGAAGGGATGACTGTGCTTCAGCTATCTATCAGTCAGGATTGTCCGGGCTTTGCTGTGATAACAAACAAATCCTGAAATCTCAGTGGCTTAACACGTAAAAGTATTCTCATTTACATGTGAAATAGACAGCTGCTGCTCTGTCCACTCTGCAGACCAGTTCCCTTCCAAGAGTACTTCAGACAGCCAGTTGGTTTCCATCTTGTGGCTCTGGCATCTCAACAAGAGGCCTCTGTGATCACACTGAGGGTTAGAATTAAGCAAAGGCTTTTCACTTCTCAGCTCAAAAGAGACAATGCACTTTACTTCTGCTCAGAGCAGTGGTTTACCTGGTATATTTGATGCCTGGGTTGGATAATTTTGAAATTATTTTCAGGAATAATAAATTTTATTATTGATAAACAATAATTTACTTATTAATAAATAATAATTTTCAGTAATAAAATTAATAAGAAATATGGCCAGAAAATAAAGCAACCAGTGAAATTCTTTTTGTGATTTTCATATCAAACCAATATAAAAAATGTAAAATATTTTAGTTCAAAAAACAGAAAAAAGTCATGGATTAATACTTCATATTTATACAAATGTGGTTTTTGAAAAGGGAGAAATTACAATTACATATTGGTATGATCCAGTAATAAATAATAACTAAAAATAGTATTACAGTTTGTGACTTTGATTTCTGAAAATATGTCAATGATTCATCAAAATCAGTCTTCTCATATTCATTTTCACTCATAGTTGATTGAGGAATACATTTATTAGCTTCAATTTTAAAGCTTTTTAGTAAGGAATGACAGATTTATACATAATTAGGAAGCATCTTAAACATAAGGATAAGTTTGGTAGAGATTTTTTAAATTAATTAATTAATTGATCAATTTATTTATTTTGGCTGCGCTGGGTCTTTGTTGCAGTGCATGGGCTTCTCTAGTTGCAGTGCACAGTCTCAGGCCCCCTGCATTGGGAGCGCGGAGTCTTAACCAGTGGACCACCAGGGAAGTCCCTGGTAGAAATTTAAAGAATCTAATTTCACAGTAAATTGTAGAAATTAGAATATTATCCACGTCTTTGTTCCTTTAAGCTTGATTCCAGGGGCCGTTCAGTATTTCTGCAGTGAAAAAAATTTTTAAACACGAGTTAAAATGTTCAGTGGTCACACAGAATGAGAGATTTGGGATAACTCAAGTTCTAAGTCTTTGTCTTCACAGTCACTGTGCTATCATGGTTTATTTTGTATCCACTGCTTAAACACAGGGATATGTAGCACCACAGGAGACAAGAACTCTGCTCTGAGGAGTTCAAATGATTCCAAACTCTGACAAACTCTCCTTAAAAGGAATTTATGTAGCTGAGTCTATGTGTCATAGCTGACTGTATACCTGGCAATACTCCAAATTAACTTCCACGTAGAATATGATGTTTCTTAAAGGATAAGTAATAACAAAGTACTGACTTGAAACTAAGCTATATACTATTAAAACTCAAGAGTAACCACAGCGATTATTTACAACTTTAAGGCCACCGAAATATTTTTTTTTCAGGGAGGAATGATATATTACTGACAGTGTTTATAATTGCTGGAACGAGGTAATAGGCTGGTTTTAAAGCACCCTCATTAGGTGTGCCCTAACAGACTGCTCTGCCACTATGGTTTTGGTAAAACCACTTGCCCACAGTCAGTTGACCAGAACTGGTCCCTTGGCCCTCCTCAATTGCAAGGGGTCTGCGAAGAGTGGCATAGTGATTTTCAGTGCTCCAGCTGGGCCTGCCAGCTCTGTGACCCAGTTTGATCAGGACGTTTCCAATCAAGCTGTGTATGAGGGCAGTGGAGGGTATGTGTAGACTCAGAAACAGCTCAGGCAGCAGTGAGTCAGGCTCTCTCGGGTCTAGCAGAGATCGTGAGGGTAGATACACACTTTAATGGATATGTTTTTCTAAATAAGGGGAATTAATTTTCCGATTGCTTTCAGGGCCTCCTTCTATTCTCAGAATTCAGTACTACCTTCTGGGGTTTGACCGTATGCCAGATAAGTTGAATCCTGTTATCTGGAACAGATAAAATTTGCAAAATATGCAGTAATGTAGTGTTTTCAAAATGAGTTTGCTAAGAATCACCTGGGACAACTTGTTAACTACATAAGTTACCAGACCTTTCCCCCAGGAAATTCTACTTCAGTAGTTCTGGGTTGGGGCCCAGGAATCTGTAACGAGTACACTAAGTTTTAGTTTCAGGCAATTTTGGAGAACACTGTGGTAGCTATGAGTACCCTGTCTACAGTCAAACAAACCTCAGTTTGACTCTTTAAAGTTTGAGTTTCCCTGAGTCTGGAGAGATAATTTTTAGTTGTTCAGTTCTTACAGCTTCTTGCCTGACCAAAGGCAGTCCCAAAACTCTTCAACCACTGCTCTGGCTCACTTGGTAGGCAAGGTGTAGTAAGCAACAGAAGAAATTTTCTCGGGTTGTTTGTGGGGATAGGTAGGAGAACAGAGACCTATAAGACAGGGTTTTCAACATAGCTGGGGAGAGATGCATTCTAGTTTAAAGGAATTTTCCAGTTGCATTTAACACACATTTCTCACCTCCTAAATCAGTGAATTTCAACGTTGGCTGCACGTGGAATCACCTGTATAGTTTAAAAAAGAATGATGCCTGGGCCCCACCCCCGGAAGTTCTAATTTAATTTTTCTTGGGTGTGGCCCAGGCACTGGATGATTTTTAAGCTCCCAAGGTGATTGTAATATTCATCCAAAATTTAAACCTACTCTCCTAGATTGAAAACCAGTGATCCATTTCCTCCACCTGGCCAGGTAGTGATTGGAGTTTATCCTATAGACAGGCCTGCCACTGATAAGTTGTAGCAACAGAAAGTATAATCAAGGTTTCACTTGAAACCAGGTAGACTGGCTGCAAGTTTTGGTGACCTATATTTGCATACAGAGATCAGGCCAGTATTCCAGACTCTGAAAAGTCTTGGAGGAAAGGACTTGGAAAAATGCTGGCTCAAAGAAGACAATGTGAAATAAGTGAATGACAGTGGAATCTCATACCTGGAGGAACTGAAATACTTGATAGTGAACAGAAGAGGGTGCCCTGACACAAGAATCATATTGTGTCATGGTTTCCAAACTAGGTATGAGGTGGGGGCTTGGCATGAGAACAGGCAAAAGCCCCGTTTGTGAAATCAGGTTTTATCAGTTAAGATGATTTGGATGCAAATAGTAGAATACACAACTAAAAGTAGCTTCAACAGTAAGTGTATGTTAATCTCATAACTGGAATTTTGGGATAGGCAATTTCAGGTTAATCCAGCTTAATGATTTCAGGGCTCTAGACTGGCTCTTCTATTCTGTGAATATCTTTGCTTCCCCCTTGCACACAAGATGCCTGCCACAGCTCTAAGCATCCTGTCTTCGCAGCTGCATACAAAAGCAGGAAGAAAGAAGTTGAATCTGAGCTGCTCTGTCCTCAGAAAAAATCAGGAAAAAAGTTTTTTCTGGAACCCCTCCACACCCAACCCCCTCAGCCCCTGCAGACCTTCCTTACGTTTCACTGGCCAGAACTGAGTCCCATGCCAACCTCAACATTAATCACTGTCAAATAGGTATGGAGCTACCTTATTGTCTTAGATCATGTTTCATTGCCTGGGACCTGTACATTGCCATCACATATCTTTGCCAAGGAAAAGGGGATGAATATCAAAAGGGCATGTACAACGTGGTTGACTTTAGGTTGAGTTTAAAAGATCAGGATGTAGCCCTCTTTATATTTTCCTTCTCTGAGAACAGTTTGATCTCAGGATCTGGATTACTTTGCCCAAGAATGATGACTGAGGTGGCATTGGCAATGAGCCAAGGCAGTTATTATAGTATTGGGTACTGAATTTTGTATAAATTGGCAAAAACTGCTAACTAGAGTTCAGAGTGCATGTGTATTATGAACAAAGAGTGATGAAAGACATGTCCTTATATACAAAGAGACTTTACAGGAAACGGTTCAGCCAGCTGGAAGGTTTATTTTCATGGCTACCATTTAAAGGCTGCTTGGGTTGGAAAGCTGCCAAGATGTATTTTCATACACACACAAACACACATACCCACACACTCGGAAGCACACAGAGCTTAGGAGGGGATTTGGTCCTATTCTTGTTTGGAGATGTTTATCAACATATGTAGGGATATGCTGGGGTCAAACAAATTTGTCATTTGATCTTATTTGATCCTTCTTTTCCTCTCTGCATGAATTTTACATGGCTCTGAGAATCTCATCTGAGTGAGAGTAAAGTCAAGAGAAGTGAGCTGCTGTATATATTTGATGAAAAAAGGAATGGAAATCATGCACTGTAGTTTTATAATTCTGAGCTTACTCCCAGTAGCAACATTAACACATTGTATATTTCATTATAAGTATCTTCTAGTAAGTTTTTGGATTAATCTGATACATGATTACTGTCTGAGATTGCTTTTGTACTGAACTTGCTGAGAGCTGTAAAATGGAATTCTCTTAAATGAAATGTGACTGAATTCTGGTGACTTCAAATTCTTAGAGATGGTTGTAGCTTTGTTGAGGCTTATCATTTCAGAGTAGATTTAAATCCATAGAAACTTTGATTCATTTTAGAGAATAAGAAATCACCTTTTCAGTATTTCAGCAAATATATCCCATAGAACACTAGTTCCACATAATATTTCATTTAAAAAATTGTTTCATGGCTTTAATGGTTTCATGGTTTAAATAGAAAATCGTCTGTTCAATACCCTTCTTGATGTTGTCAATGCATGTTAAAATCTTTGAAGTTTTGCAACAGAGAAAGCTGCAAACTTTCTTTATCCCAGTGTTTTCTAAACATATTTAAGAACAGAATATGGTTTTTTTTTTTTGTAACATACCATGAAGCAAGTCTTAGGAGCACATATGAGAGATGCTATACTCCTTGATATTTAGAAAAATGGTAAAGACACTTTCAGAAATTGTCAGTCCAGAAGTCAGTCCTAGAGATTAAGGTACCGACACAAGCAAAGGACCAGAGGCAGGGAACAGCACAAAGTATTTGAAAAATTAGTAATTAGTCCAGAGAAGGGATTGACATCCTTGCTATGAAAGGGGAAATGGGGCTGCAAAAGTAAGCAAGGGTCAAGAAGGGCCTTGAATGTTAAAGAGCTTGGATTTTTTTTTTCCCTTTGGCTGTGCGGTGCAGCATGCAGGATCTTAGTTCCCCCACCAGGGATCGAACCTGTGCCCTCTGCAGTGGGAGTGCAGAGTCTTAACCACTGGACCTCCAGGGAAGTCCCAAGAGCTTGGATTTTATTATGAAGTATTAATTACTGAGGTTTTTGAAACGGGGTATCCCTTATGTATTTCAAGAAGATAACTCTCATCAGCACGATGTCTGGATTGGTGGTATAAAACCCATTAAGAAGGTAATCGCAGTGGTCCACATGAGAGATTATGGGGCATGAACCTAGGCGGTAGCAATGGGCTGAAAAGAAAGGGCCACTTAAAAGAGTTATTGGAGAAGTAGAATCAGCAAACCTTGCCGATCAGTTGTACATGGAATGTACGTGGGGTTGCTGAAGATGCCTTCGATGTTCCCTTTGTGGCTGATTGGGAGAATGGTAGTATTGTTAATTAATGAAGAAAACCAGAATATATTCAATATAGATCATATATTACTCCCTGCTCAAACCCTTCTCGGCTGCCCATTATTCTCAGAATAAAATCTGTCGCTCTAACTCACTACACTCTAGCCACAGTGATCTATTGGCTTTTTCTTAACTACTCCAATCACACTCAGGGCTATTGCATTGGCTGTCCTCGTTTTTCTTGGAATGCTCTTCTCCCAGACCTTCTGATGGCTTCTTCTATCCTTTCATTCAGGCTTCTGCTGAAATACTATTTAATTTAATGGGTCTGTCTGTATTATAATGTTCTACAAAGAATTGTGATGTTGGCCGTCATTTATCATGTTAGTACCTTTTTATTTCTCATTTGCTAAGAACTTTGTCAGGAACACGTTTTTAATTTTACCAAAAATATTTTCTCTATTGAGAAGGTTTTCTCATTTTAAACTTTCCTATGGGGGTGATGTCAGCAACATGGCTGAAGAAGACATCCCGCATTGTATCCCCCCTCTCCAACATCAACGATTCTGTACCTATCCATGGACAAAAGTCCCTTTGTGGGAACTGTGGGATCCAGCACCATACACCAAGGGAACTGAGAGGAGTCTCACCCACCTGTGCATTGAGTAATTGTGCATTGACCTCAGTAGTGGCTGTGGACACTGTAGTGACCCATGAACCAGCTCCAGCCCCTCTCAGTCACCATACAGGAGCCCCGGGAGAACTCTGTCTTAGACAATCACCCACAGACAAGAGAGCTTTTGTGGAAGTCTTGGTTTCCATCAGAGAAGTTCCAACACACCGTTGGAACTGGAAAAACCCCCAAAAACAAACAAAAAGAAACCAAACGAGTTTGGACCCATTGGAGAGAGTAAGGGGACCAGTTTAACTTTATCCCTGTCACCTCCTCCCCCAAGGTGGCACAGCTCAGTGCCAAGCAAGACTTTCTCAGCCCATGATTCCTCCTGCTTGGGAAAGTGAGAGCATGAATGAGCACCCCCCTTCCCCAGATACATGGGACATTTCCAAAGAGGCCTATTTCTGTCTTACCCCAGTACTGGGGGGTGGAAAGAGGCTGGGAGAGCAGCAGATAGGACTCTCAAAGGACGTTAGAGGGACATGGATCCTACTAATTGCTTCTCAGACTCTATCATGAAGTTCCATCGAGAGAGTAGAATGGTGGTTTCCAGGGGCTGAGTATGGGGAAGATGGGGAGATTTTGACAAAGGGTACAAAATTCCAGCCTGGTGATTACACTTAACAATACTGTATTATATACTTGAAAGTTGCTAAGAGAGTAGATTTTAAATGTTCTCACCACAAAAAAGAAGTGATAATCATCTGACATGATGAAGGTGTTAACTAAACCTACTATAGTAATCATTTCACTGTATATAAATGTGTCATCACATACACCTTAAACTTACACAATGTTCTATGTCAGTTATATTTCAGTAAAACTGGAAAAAAAGGAAATGTGGTATATGCACAATGGACTATTATACAGCCTCAGAAAAGAAGGAAATCCTGTCACATGCTAAAATTTGGATGAACCTTGAGGATGTCACACTAAGTGAAATAAGCCAGTTATAAAGTGACGGATACTGGGAATTCCCTGGCAGTCTAGTGGTTAGGACTCAGTGCTTTCACTGCGGGGGGCCCAGGTGCAACCCCTGGTCGGGGAACTAAGATCCTGCAAGCTGTGTGGTGCAGCCAAAATAAAACAAAACAAAAGGATAGATACTGTCCTTTAGATATTTCTATTCATGTAAAATATATAAAGTAGTCAAATAATAGAAACAGAAAGTATAAAAGTGGTTGCCAAAAGCTGTGGGGAGGAAGGAGGGAAAATTAGTGTTTAATGGGTATAAGAGTTTCAGTTTTGTAAGATGAAAAAGTTGTAGAGATCTGTTGTACAACAATGTAATTATACTTAATACTACTGAGCTGTACACTTAAGAATGGTTAATATAGTAAATTTTATGTTATATTTTTAACCACAATAAAAATAACTGAGAAAAGTTTCCAAGTGATGTAATTAATTATACTAATAAATTTTCAAATATTGTATAATCATTGCATTTCAGGAATTTTAAAAATCATTGTTATGCAAATAAAAAACACAGTGATCTATCACCTCATACAGGTTAGTTTAGTTATTATTCAAAAAAATCAAAAGATAAAAAAAAAACCCAACAGATAACAAATGTTGGTGAGAAGAAATTAGAACCATCTTATGTGTGGTGGAAATTTAAAATGGTGCAGCCTTTATGGGCAAGAGTAGAGAAATTAAATAGTTAGAAATATATTAAAATATATAGAAATATAGAAGTTAAAACTAGAATTATCATATTACCCACCAATCCCACTTTGGTATTTATCCAAAAGAATTGGAATCAGGATCTCAAGGAGATATCTGCACTCCTGTGTTTATTGCATTATTCACAGTAGCCAAGATATGGAAACAACTTAAGTGTCCATTGACAGATGAATGGATAGAGAAAAGTATAATGTAATATTATTTAGGCTTAAAAGAGGAGATCCTGCCTTTTGTGACAACATGGATGAACCTGGAAAACATTATACTAAGTGAAGTAAGCCAGACACAGAAGGACAAATACTACATGATTCCACTTATATGACAAATGTAAAGTAGTCAAACTCATAGAAACAGAGTAGGGTGGTGGTTGCCAGGGGCTTGGGGGTAGGGAAATGCAGAGTTACTGTTTAACAGGTATAAAGTTTCAGTTATACAAAATGAGCAAGTTCTAGAGATCTGACATACAACATTGTATCTATAGTTAACAATACTGCACTGTACACTCAAAAATTTAACAAGGTAGCTTTCATGTTAAGTGTTCTTACCACAACTAATAAAACCCATTATTAAATATGTTATATATGCTGCTAAATTTGACTTGTTATTCTTTTACTTGGTGTTTTTTGTTTTATATATATATATATTTATTTATATATATATGATTTATATATATATATAAATCAATCTGCAGGGGCCTATATCTTTTTGGTATTTCTCATATTTGGGTATCAGAGTAATGTTTGCATTAGAAGCTGCTTTAAGGAGCTCTCCTTTTCCTATATGTTGGAATGTTGTACATAGCATAGAAATTACTTTAAAAGTGTAGAGCAGGGTTTCTCTGCTTTGGCACTATTGACATTTTGGACTGGGTAATTTTTTGTTGTGGGGATCTGTCCTGTACACTGTAAGATGTTTAGCAGCACCCACTCCCCCAAATTGTGACAAGCCCAAATGTCTCCAGACTGCCAAATGTCCCCTGCGGGACAACTCCCCCACACACACGCTCACCAATTGGGAACCATTGGTGTAAAGATGTATAGGAACTCTACCACTAACTGTGTGGGCCTGAAGCCTTTGTTTGGGCGGGGGGGGGGCCCTGAAGCCTTTTAAAGGAGCTTTGATAGCATTTTCTATTCCTTTCATGATTATTAGTCTTTCCAAGTTTTCTACTTCCTGTGCCAATTTTGATAGCTTTTATATTCTCACAAATCATTTGTTTCCTAAAGAATTTCTTCAGTATTAACAAAATCTCCTCTATATCTATTATCAGTAGTAGAATCTTTCCTGTTTCCATATTTTTGTATTCGAATTTTCTCTTTGGTTTTCATTACATTTCCCAGAGGTTTGTCTATATCATTGCTCTTTTTAAAAAAAATTTCACAAAGTCATTTCCTGATTTCTTACCAAGTACTAGGTACTCTACCATATGGATCAAACAAGTTCACTGCCATAATAAATTTCTGAGGCAATTTCTGGATACAGATTTACAAACCTCTAATTACAGTATGTTAAATGTTAGGATAACAGCACAGATTGGGTACTATGTAAAGAAAAGCAGGGCAACTAAATAATCCCCTTCCTAGGGTCAGACAGGGCTTACCAGAAGCTTGAGTTGAGTCTTGAAGGATTTGAAGCAAAATAATCTTAGGCGTTACTAAGTGGGACTGCTTATAACTGTGCTAGAAATTCTATGAAAGGACAGCTGAGTATGGGAAGATGTTGGAGATACATTAGGTTTTGGGCAGATGGGTGAGTGTGGAGGTAATTTCAGGTGGGGAGAACTTCAGACATAAAGCTTTAAAATGAAAACTCAAAAAATTGAAGTCTCTTTTTTATATTGGAAAGAAAAAAAATGTTTTTAAAATCTCCAGAATGAGTGACAGGAGTGTGTGTGCTGTATGAAAATCAGGATACTGAAGTAGTTGGCAAAAACGTCAAAGTCCACTTTCAGTCATACTTATCCATTATATGTCTGCACATATCATACACTTGCCAACTCTCCTTTTCCCTTTATGACTGTCCTTTCTTGAAGTCCTACGTTGACTTACATAACTAGAGGGATTTTTCTGGTGCCTGAGGAAACTTGCTCTTAATGTGAAAATAAATGTTCCACACCACTTAGCATTAGCATTATGGTCATTGTACATACACTTCCCAAATTACTTTTATGAGGAATGTCTGTCAGGTCTTTCTTTGGATCCATCTGATTTCTGGCATGATTCATAGTCCTGCCAGGCAGTGCACCAATGGGAGGGGGAGTCAAGGTCAGGGCCACTGAAGAGGAAAGGGTTGAAGTGATAATGCTGTGAAATGAATCTGAGCTGAGAGTTTGGCTTCTTTTTATCTTACTAGAAATTAGAATTACCAGTGTTGTGAACTGGAAATGTGTACATTGCTTTTCAATTCATTTTTTATACTGTTGTTTCCAACATTGTAATGTGACATGTTCAGTTCTTTCCCTGTGTTCATGTCCCTAAACAGAACTACTAAGTGGTATTGTACCTTGCCAAGAGGCAAGTGTACCAGCCTTGATAGGGAATCCCAGGTGACCTTAAAGAGGTAGGCCAGAAACAATGGAGCTAATCAAATAATTTTTTACTAGGGGAGTCTCTGATGCAAAGCACAGAAGTTTTCAAAGACCTGTGCCAAGCGCTAAAATCACTTAGTGTACCATTTGGCTATTTTAAGAGCGTGACCTCTATGTAGTTAGTCAGTGTGGGGTGAGGTGGTACTCTCACTGGCTAGCAGTTCCTTGTGGTTACACAAGCATACTTAAAAAAATTTTTTCTTCCAGTTTTCTTGATATATAATTGACATACAGCATTGTATAAGTTTAAGGTGTCCAGCATAATGATTTGACTTACGTATATCATGAGATGATTACCACAGTAAGTTTAGTGCACATCTGCACCCATCATCTCATATAGATACAAAATTAAAGAAATGGGAAAAAAATTTTTTCCTTGTGATGAGAACTCTTAGGCTTTACTCTTAACAGTTTTCATATATAATGTACAGCAGTGTATGTTTCTTCAGTGACCCATTGGTTATTTAGTGGTATATTGTTTAGCCTCCATGTTTTGTGTTTTTGCTTTTTTTTTCTTTTAGGTGCTTTCTAGTCTCAAACTGCTGTGGTCAGAAAAGATTCTTGATATGATTTCAATCTTAAATTTACTGATACTTGTTTTGTGGCCTAGTATATGACCTATCCTGGAGAATGTTCCATGTGCCGTTGAAAAGAATGTGTATTCTTCTGCTTTTGGATGGGGTATTTTCTATATACCTATTAAGTCCATCTGGTCTAATGTGTCATTTAAAGCCAGTGTTTCCATATTGATTTTCTGTCTGAGTGATCTGTCCATTGACATAAATGGGGAGTTAAAGTCTTACCCTACTATTATTGTGTTATTGTTAATTTTTCTCTTTATGTCTGTTAGTATTTGCTATATGTATTCAGATTCTCCTATGCTGGGTACATACATATTTACAATTATTGTATCTTCTCCTTGAATTGATCCCTTGATCCTTGTGTAATATCTTCCTTGTCTCTTGTTACAGTCTTTGTTTTAAAGCCTATTTTGTCTGATATAAGTTTTGATACCCTGGCTTTTTCTTCATTTCCATTTGCATGGAATAACTTTCATCGTCCCCTCACTTTCAACATGTGTGTGTCTTTAGATCTGAAATGAGTCTCCTGTAGGCACCATACATATGGGTCTTGTTTTTGTATCCATTCAGCCACTCTGTGTCTTTTGGTTGGAGCATTTAGTCCACTTAAGTTTAAAGTAATTATTGATAGATAAGTATGTGTGCCATCTTGTTAATTGTTTGGGGGTTGTTTTCATAGATCTTTTTTGTTCCTTTCTTCTTTTGCTTTCTTCTGTTATGATTTGATGACTATTTTTAACGTTATGTTTGGACTCCTTTTTGTGTGTGTATCTATTATAGATTTTTGGTTTGTGTTTACCATGACTTTTATATATAGCAACATATATATATATACACACACACACACACACACATATACATATATATGATTATTTTAAGCTATTGATCTTAAGATCAAATGCATTTTAACAATGCTGCATTTTTACTCCCCACTGCCCCACGTTTACTGTTTTTGACACATATTTTGTGTCTGTTTTGTGTATTCCGTAACTAATTATTGTGGCTATACACCATTTTACTACTTTTAGCTTTAACCTTCCTACTAGATTTATAAGTGGTTGATCTACTACTCGTACTGTATATTTGCCTTTACCAATGAGTTTTTTCCTTTTATAATTTTTATATTTCTAGTTGTGGCCTTTTCTTTTTCACTTAGAGAAGTCCCTTTAACATTTCTTGTAAAGCTGGTTTGGTGGTGCTGAATTCTTTTAGCTTTTGGTTATCTATAAACTTTTGATCTCTCCATCAAATCTGAATAAAAGCCTTGCCAGGTAGAGAACTTGCTGTAGGTTTTCCCTTTCATCACTGTAAATATGTTGTGCCACTCCCTTCTGACCTGCAGAGTTTCTGCTGAAATGTCAGGTGATAGCCTTATGAGACTTCCCTTGTACATAATATTTTGCTTTTCCCTTCTGCTTTTTATATTCTATTTTTATATTTCATTTTTGCCATTTTAATTATAATGTGTCTTAGTATGGCCTTCTTTCAGTTGAGCCTGTTTGAGACTCTCTGTGCTTCCTGGACCTGGATGTCTATTTCCTTTCCCAGGTTAGGGAAATTTTCAGCCATTATGTCTTCAGATATGTTCTCTGCCCCTTTCTGTCTCTCTTCTCTTCTGGGACTCCTATAATGTGAATGTTGTTAGTATGCTTGATGTTGTCTCAGAGGTCTGTTAAATTATCCTCATTTTAAAAAATTCTTGGCTTCCCTGGTGGTGCAGTTGTTGAGAGTCCACCTGCCGATGCGGGAGACGCAGGTTCGTGCCCCAGTCCGGGAGGATCCCACATGCCGCAGAGCGGCTAGGCCCGTGAGCCATGGCCGCTGGGCCTGTGCGTCCGGAGCCTGCGCTCCGCAGGGGGAGAGGCCGCAACAGTGAGAGGCCCGCGTACCGAAAAAAAAAATCTTTATTTTGTCTGTTCAGCTTGAGTGATATCCAATACTCTATCTTCTAGTTCACCAATTCATTCCTCTGTATCATTTAATCTACTATTGATTCCTTCTAGTGTACTTTTATTTCAGTTATTGTATTCTTTAGCTTTGTATGGTTCTTCCTTATATTTTCTAACTCTTTGTTAAACTTCTTACTGTGTTCATCCATTTTTCTCCTGAGTTCTTTAAGCATCTTTTTTTTTTTTTTTTTTTTTGCGGTACACAGGCTTCTCACTGCCATGGCCTCTCCCGTCGCAGAGCAGAGGCTCTGGACGCGCAGGCCCAGCAGCCATGGCTCACGGGCCCAGCCACTCCGCAGCATGCAAGATCCTCCCAGACTGGGGCACGAACCTGTGTCCCCTGCATCGGCAGGTGGACTCTCAACCACTGCGCCACCAGGGAAGCCCCCTTTGAGCATCTTTATAATTATTACCTTGAACTTTTTATTAGGTAGATTTCTTCACTTAGTTCTTCTTCTGAGGTTTTATCTTGTTTCTTTGTTTGGAACATGTGCTTCTGTTGCCTCATGTTGCCTAATTTGCTGTTTTTATTTCTATGTATTTGGTAGGTTGGTTACATTTCCCAATCTTGGAGAAGTCACCTTATGTGGGAGATGTTCTGTGGGACCAAGCAGCACAGTCCCCTCTGGTAACCACAACTGTATACTCTAGGACTGTCCCCTATATGGGCTGTGTGGGTCCTTCTGTTGTGGTGGACTTACTACTGTGTGCTTGCTGGTAGGCATGGCTGGTCACTGGTCTGGTTGGTTGCCAGGCCCTGCCTTGTGTAGAAAGCACTGGCTGCTGGTGGGCAGGGCTGGGTCCTGGCACAGCTGGCTGCATGGCCAGGGGAGCCCTGGCTCTGGTGCCAGCCTGCTGGTGTGTGGGGCTGAGTTACAAGCAGCTGACTATGGAGCCCAAGGGCATCCCAGGACTAGGGCTGGCCTCCTGAGTGGAACCAGGTCCCAGGGTGGCTGGTTTTGTAGCCATGGGTCCTAAGGCTAGTGTTGGCCTGCTGGTTGGTGGGCCCTGATCCCTGGTAGGCCCTGATCCCAAGGCTGGCTGAGGTGTCCAAGTTGTCTCAGGGTGGTATTGGCCTGCTGGTGAGTGGGCCATGGTGGTCCCAGGGCCAGTGTCTAGCCCACTTGTAGGTGGAGCCAGGTCCCAGGGTCTCTGGCTATACGGCCCTGGGGGTCCTGTAGTTGATACTGCCCAGGTGGTGGTTTGGGCTGGGACCCAGGGGGTCCTGGGGCTGGGTCTTTCCCACTAGTGGGTAATCCATGTCCTAGGGCTAGTGCTAGACCACTGATTAGCAGAGTCAGGTCCTCAGGTCTCTGGCTCACAGGGCCTGTGTGTCCTGGAACTGGTGTTGGTCTGTTTTCAAGCAGGGCCAGGTCTGATAGCAGGTGTCATAGGGCTAGTGTCAGCCCACTGGTGGGTGGAGCCAGGTCCTGGACGCTCTGATGGGCAAAGCTGAGTCCCAGAGCACCTGGAAGCTCATGGGGTCCTAAGCCAGCTGGCCTGCTGGTGAGTGGGGCTGTGTCCCTGTCTGGCTAGCTGTTTGGCATGAGGAGTCCCAGGACTGGTGCAGATCCGCTGGTGGGTGGGGCCAGGTCCTGGCGCTAATAAGCTAGAAGGAGGATTCTAAAATGGCAGTTGCCAGCACCAGTGTGCTCACGGTAGGAGGAGCTCCGAAAATGGCATGCTGTCAACATCTGTTCCCCAGGGTTAGCTCCAGTTGCCTCCTGCCTCTTTGGGGAGGCTCTCCAAGATCAGCAAGTTTGTCTTACCCAGGCTCCTTTCACATTACTGCTTCTGTCCTGGGTCCCGGAGTGTATGAGATTTTGTGTGTGCCCTTTAAGAGTGGAGTCTCTATTTTCCCCAGCCTCTGAGTCTCCCAAAAGCTCTGCTTGCCTTCAAAGCCAATTTTTCTGGGGGCTCATCTTCCTGGTGCAGGACCCCCCCAGGCTGGGGAGCCTGATGTGGGGCTCAGACCCCTCACTCCTTGGGGAGAACTTCTGCAATTGTAATTATCTTCCCTTTTGTGGGTCGCCTACCCAGGGCATAGGTCTTTAATATACCATGTCTCTGCCCCTCCTACCCATCTCATTGCGGTTTCTTCTTTATATCTTTAGCTGTGGAAGATCTTTTCCTTCCTCAAGACATTATCACAGTCACTTATGTTGGGAGGCTGTCTGTGATTCTTTTCTCTTCTCTCAGGTAGAGTTCGTTACCCCTTTTTTGTGGCCCCACTGTAACATGTACATTCTTGTCTCATTGAACTTATCATACTTTATTGTAATATGTTTTTTACATACTTGTCTCCCCTAGTAACTAATAAACTCTTTGAAGGAAGGAACTGTGGTGTTAATCTTTAAAGCTGTATGCTTGGCATGGTTCCTATGAAGTGTTTGGGGAAATGTATGGAATATTGTTCTCTCGGACCATGTACCTGACTGCTACATGACTGTCACATGTTGTTCAGTCTTCAGTGGTAATGGAAAACTTTCCTTTGGCTTGAGATGAAGACCCCACCTATGACCCTCTAGAGCACCAAGTACTTTCTAATAGAATCTAATGCACTGTATTATAATTTTCTTTTCCATGTCTGTTTCTCCTGATCTTGTAAGTGCAGAGATTGTTCCAGATTCATCTCTGTATCCCCCAGAGCCTGGCGTTTACCTGGTTTATAATATATGCTCAATAAATGTTGGATGGATGGATGGATAGGTAGATGACCATTGGAAATAACATGATGGAACAGTGACTTAGAATCACAATATCTTGTAATTCCCAGCTCTGTCCATTATTAACTGTTTGATTTTAGGCAAGTCACTTCACTGTTTGAAGATTTATTTTCCTCAGTTATAAAGTAGAAACAATAAAACAATAATCCTTATTCTGCCTTAGTGGGTTAGTGTGAAGAGAAAGATCAAAATAAAATAATAACTGTGAGATTTTTTAAAACTTTTAATGGTCTATGCAAAGTTATGGGTGGTTAAAAAAGAAAAACAAGTCAAAGAAAGACCTAGCTTTATCTTTCCTATGTAAAGCTAGAATAGTCTTTCTTATAATATTTAAAGATTCTTTTGATCATGGACCACAACACGCCGACACTGGGATAGATGAAAGGAAGAGCTCTTTGTTACTTACAAGTCTGAATGGGAGAAGGCTGCTAGGCAGGTCCACACAGCAGGTTGTATCTGGGAGCAAGGTAACAGCAAGCTGGCATTCTAGAGGGAAGCTTATGTATGGCAAGTGGAGTGGGGTTAGCTAGGTTTTTGGGTCTCCCTGTGTATTGGTGGATTTGAGTAACTTCTTGTACTCCTGGGAATCAAGGCTGTCCCTAGTTATCTTGTACCTGGGCCCAGGGGTGATTAGAGCAGGTTCATAGTGGCCCAGAGTGTGAGAGCCTGATAAAGAAAGTGGTCAGGGTGTGGACTTAAGTAGCTACTCAAGAAGGAGAACTGACTAGCCTCTAGCCAGAGCCTCAAAATTGGGTCAATACAACCTTTAAAAAACATGTTAAAGTCTAAGGATCTCTAATGCACACATTTTACCTATAACATGTACGTGAGAAATGTTTTCCCCACGGAAACATCTAGTCTCCATCTAAATGAGTGAATAATAGATACTGAGAACAGTGGTGGTGGGGGCTGTCATCTAAACATGTCTAATTCTCAGCTCTGTTTGACTCAAGATTCCTGGCAGAAGTGAAGCATTATAGATATATCCCAGACTTTGGATTTTAATCCTCTGCTTTCAAAATTTGGTTCTTTTATTAGCTTTCTGATTATATAATACCAAAAATACAAGGTTGTTGCTGACTGAAGATAATATATATAAAGTGCCTATCACAGAGATTTTACCTATTTAGTAATCCTTAGTGAATAACTGGATCTAAGCAATACTTAACAATAGGTGCTAAAAAAAATTACAAAAGAGAAACAACCTGAGATAATATACCATTAGTAGAGGTATACAAAGCACTTATAAAATCATCTTGCAAAAGAAATATCAATGAACAGAAAATAAAGAAACCAGAAGAACATATTAAAGAATCAAAAGGAAGAAGTCAGCAAAAAACAGACTATAAGGAATCCTTCAGGGAAAATATATTAATTTACTATGGCAACTGTAACAAATATCCAGATATTCGGTGGCTTTAAAAAAGAGAAATTTATTCTCTCACAGTTCTGGAGGCCAGAAGTTTAAAATAAGTATCACTGGGCTGAAAGCAAAGCATCAACAGTGGCAAATCCCCTCTAAACGTTCTAGGAGAAAATCTGTTCTTTGTCTCTTCAAGCTTGTGGTGGGTGCCAGCATTCCTTGGCTTGTGGCCACATCACTCCAACCTCTGCCTCCCTGGTCATATAGGATTCTCCTGTTTCGTGTGTGTAAAATCTCACTCTGCCTCTCAAATGTACGGATATTTGTGATTGTATTTAGGGATCACCAGATAATCTAGAATAATCTCCCCTTTCCAAGATCCTTGACTTAGTTATATTTGCAGAATCTTTTTCTTTTTCTTTCTTTTTGTTTTTTTCTATATAAGGTAACGTTCCATGGTTCCACAGATTAGGATGTGGATATCTTTGAGAGGAGGTAATTTACAGCCTACCATGGAAAACAATCCAGTTTCATCAAATATAATTTAAGAAGTGGGGGACACTATACATTAAAAGAGATTTAAGATATATGCCAACCAGCGGGTGGAGTCAAGATGGTGTACTAGGAGGACACGGAATTCGCGTCTCCTCACAACTAGGGCACCTACCAGTCAGTGGTGGGGGACCACAGATACCTAAGGGGATGGGAGGAACCCCCAGCAACCAGCTTGTGGAATCTTGGTTCCCAGGCTGGAGGTCGGGCCCAAGTTCCTGTGGTGGGAGCTCTGAGTCCAAACTGCTGGACTAACAGAGAACCTCAGGCTCCAGGGAATATCAGTCAGAGTGAGGCCACCCAGAGGTCCTCATCTCAGCACCAAGACCCAGTTCTGTCCAACTGCTGGCAAACTCCAGTGCTAGATGTCTCAGGCCAAACAACCAGTAAGAGAAGAATACAGCACCACCCATCAAAAAATAGAAAAAAAATGAAAAGACAAAAAAATATGTTACAGATGAAGAAGCAAGCTAAAAACCTACAAGACCAAATAAGTGAGGATGAAATAAGCAGCCTACCAGAAAAAGAATTCAGAGTAATGACAGTAAAGATGATCCAAAATCTCGGAAACAGAATGGAGAAGATACAAAAAACAGTTAACAAGGATCTAGAAGAACTAAAGAGCAAACAAACAGTGATGAACAACACAATTACTGAAATTAAAAAAACTCTAGAAAGACTGAATAACAGAATAACTGAGGCAGAAGAATGGATAAGTAACCTGGAAGATAAAATAGTGGAAATAACTGCCAGGGAGCAGAATAAAGAAAAAAAAATGAAAAGAATTGAGGACAGTCTCAGAGACCTCTGGGACAACATTAAACGCCACAACATTCAAATTATAGGGGTCCCAAAAGAAGAAGAGGAAAAGAAAGGGCATGAGAAAATAATTGAAGAGATTACAATCAAAAACTTCCCTAACGTGTGAAAGGAAATAATCAATCAAGTCCAGGAAGCACAAAGAGTACCATACAGGATAAACCCAAAGAGAAACATGCTGAGACACATTTAGTCAAACTATCAAAAATTAAATACAAAGAAAAAATATTAAAAGCAGCAAGGGGAAAAGAAAAAAGCAGCAAGGGAAAAGCAACATATAACATATAAGGGAATCCCTGTAAGTTTAACAGCTGATGTTTCAGCAGAAACTCTGCAAGCCAGAAGGGAGTGGCAGGACATATTTAAAGTGATGAAAGGGAAAAACCTACAACCAAGATTTTTCTACCCAATAAGGGTCTCATTCAGATTGGACGGAGAAATTAAAAACTTTACAGATAAGCAAAAGTTAGGAGAATTAAGCACCAACAAACCAGCTTTACTACAGATGCTAAAGGAATTCTCTCAGCACACAAGAAAAGGAAAAGACCTACAATAACAAACCCAAAACAATTAAGAAAATGGTAATAGGAACATACATATTGATAATTACCTTAAATGTAAATGGATTAAAAGCTCCAACCAAAAGACACAGACTGGCTGAATGGATACAAAAACAAGACCCATACATATGCTGTCTGCAACAGACCCACTTCAGACCTAGAGACACATACAGACTGAAATTGAGGGAATGGAAAAAGATATTCCATGCAAATGGAAATCAAAAGAAAGCTGAGGTAGCACTTC
The DNA here is from genome assembly GCF_000442215.2 of Lipotes vexillifer. NCBI lineage: Eukaryota > Metazoa > Chordata > Mammalia > Artiodactyla > Lipotidae > Lipotes > Lipotes vexillifer. Next base: position 771,911 of record NW_006780523.1, read on the forward strand.
TGATATCAGACAAAATAGACTTCAAAATAAAGACTATTACAAGAGACAAAGAAGGACACTACATAGTGATCAAGGGATCAATCCAAGAAAAAGATATAGCAATTGTAAATATTTATGCACCCAACATAGGAGCACCTCAATACACAAGGCAAATGCTAACAGCCATAAAAGGGGAAACTGATAGTAACACAATAATAGTAGGGGACTTTAACACTTTCACCAATGGACAGATCATTCAAAATGAAAATAAATAAGGAAACACAAGCTTTGAATGATATGTTAAACAAGATGGACTTAATTGATATTTGTGGGATATTACATCCAAAAACAACAGAATACACTTTCTCCTCAAATGCTCATGGAACATTCTCCAGGATAGATCATATCTTGGGTCACAAATCAAGCCTTGGTAAATTTAAGGAAATTATATCAACTATCTTTTCCGACAGTAATGCTATGAAATAGGCATCAATTACAGGGGAAAAAACTGTAAAGAATACAAACACCTGGAGGCTGAACAATACACTGCTAAATAACCAAGACATCACTGAAGAAATCAAAGAGGAAATTTTAGAAGTACTAGAAACAAATGACAACGAGAACACGCCAATCCCACCCTTTGTGCGCCACTCAACAATGGCGCCTCACTTACATGGTGGCCTGGGCTTCCTCCACAAACCTTCCCAGCTGTGGAGCCCTTCCCTCCTGCTGCCTCAGGCTGTCTCCTCACCACCAACAGCTTCCCCCTCCCTGGGTCCACTCTCCAAACCGCACTCTCCAGCACCCAGTATATTTTATACAGAAAGATACATAAATTTACTACTGTTGGTGAGATGCTTGAAGTCCTTTTCAAGTGATCGTGAGGACCTACAGGTTTCAGTGAAACCCAAGGACTTTTTCTCTTATCACACTTAGTATTCCCTCTGTTCCGTTCTTTTGTTTTAATTGTAAACTTTGTCAAGATCATGAACTATAAAATGGCCTTCAAATGGTGTTTGCAAGTTTATAATGAATCCAGCATTAGCTAATTATCATCCTAGCTCCACAGTTAAAATGAGGAGCAGGAATGACATGTCCCCATTTTGGGCCAGCAGCAAATCTTGTTGGAGCTGGATCCATATCCCAAATGCCCTAAATCCTAATTCAGGGCTTTGTTGAAAACCTGTGTTAACTATTCCAAATTTCATGTTAAAAAAATCTGTTTTCTCTTCTGCATGTAACTATAGATTATTCTCTAATTAATCTTTGATTATTTTTCAAGTACCCACAGGGCAGCAATAAGAAATAATACTATATAGAATATCAGTCCCTTTGACTCATACAACATTTTAAACAGTCATTTCTTCACTGATTTTCTTTTTGCACTCTATTAGAAAAATAACAACCAGAATCCTTTAAAGTATTCAGCAGAAATGCTGTGATATTTGCCTGAGCCCAGGATGCAGAATCTTTTGCTTCTTTTGTTTCTTTTTGCAGAAGAGACTGGATAGACAGTTCAGGAGAGGAAAATTTGCCACCCCAAATGTCTCCTTGGCATGTAGGTTATTTCAAGCTGAAAACAATTAAGGCCCAGAAAACTCAGGAAGAAACTTTGATCTTCCCCCTCACTGCCTAAAGAATACGGATAGAGGACCTGTTTCAGGAAGGGAACTATCAACATATATAACTGTAGTATGAACTGGGTGTGCAAACAGGGAGGAACCTAGCAAAGTCTATTTGTTAAAATTCTTCTCTGTGTTTCATTGTCTCTGCCTGACCCAGCAAACATTGTTTACCAAACATTTGCTTTTCCATCTCCATGTGAATTCCCTTCCTCCCCTTTGAAGTCCCAAATCACTACCCCTTTTGTCTTTAGCTAAAGATGGTGTTTAAGGTGAGGGTTTCAGCCATTTTGTTGAGTTACTCAGTTCTCCTGGGTCTCTCCCACGTATACATGTTATTAAACTTTTGTGTGATTTTCTCCTGTTAATCTATCTTATGTCGATTTAATTCTTAGACCAGCCAGAAGAACCTAGAAGGGTAGAGGGAAATTTCTTCCTCCCAGACAACAACAATGAACTCATCCTAGCTCATAGCAAAATTATTCTTTATAATATTTCTTGGACAGGAATGTGCCCTTATTGAAAATGCCACCCTATAGATGAACTGTCTGAGACACTGAGAGTAGTGTCTGTGAAAAGTGTCTCCAAACTGCTCAACTCTGTGATTCCTTGGATGGAAAAGTGGCAGAAAGGATGTAGAAGAGTCTGTCTTATATCTTTTCCTATAGAAGGGCATCAGGGAGATGAAGGAATTCAGGAATGAAAGCTCCTATTGTGTTCTGCTTTTGTTTCTGAGGCAAGTAGGAGGGGGCTTACCTGAGTCATATCAGGTTATAACTCCCATCTGAGTAATTTTCCTAAGAGGTGGCTTTTGTCACCTACTACTGCAGAAATGATGTTTTACCCCCGATAGCCTATTAGATAAAAAAACAGATTCATCTGTGGCGTCATGACTCTCCCTATCACTCAGTGTTATTGTTTTGTTGTTCTAGAGTACTTAATGAATCTTGTTTTATATCCAGGGTACCTTCTAGTCCTCTCCTCTCAGTCACCGTGCCAGTTTCCACCCCAGCTGACTGACTCTGTCTCTGTGTGTGTGTATGTCTCAATCTCTGTCTTTCTCTCCATCTGTCCAGAATTCTTGATTCCTTTATTGCTGTCTACCTCAGCTCAACCTAGAACTAGCTTCCCAGTCTAAATCCTGTGTTGTTCTCTACCCTACTCAAAAAGTCCAGTTAGTTCCACTTGAATCACAGTTGTGTCTGTGTGTGCACAGGCACATGTGTGTGTGTAGGAAGGAGTTTAAATACACAGAAAACTGAAAAAACATAACATGCTAATATCGACACTCATATACTTACCACCAGGAATTAATATATGTTAACATTTGATTCAGATTTTATTTTTAATAAAATTAAAATTTTGTAGATAGAGCTGATCTCCTTTTTGTATCTCTCCACAGTGCAATTTCCCTTTTTTCTAACCTGAGACAGTCACTAACAGGAATTTGTTAAATCCATCTAGTTTTATTTACATTACAGTAGTTGCCTCTATTTAAAATGTCAATTTTTGGCATCGGCCAGCTATTGTTAATTTGCTCTACTTTACATTCACAAACATTTATGAGGTTTATTTTTTTCAAAATCTTAGATGATTGTTTTGTTTTTCTTCAGATTGCTAGTGAGGTTGAGCATCTCCCCTTTTGTTTATTCTTGGACATTCTAATTCCCTCTTCTGCAAGATAACCATTTTCTATTGTGTCTCATGAATTTGATTTTCTTTATATTCCAGATGCTAAATACTAAATGCACGTCATGAATAGCTTCTTCAAATCTATGATCTTTTAACTCTCTTTATGCTGTTTTTTATACAGAAGTTTAAGATTTTGACACAATCAATTCCACCAATTTTTTTTCCCTCTGTTAGGCAAGGAAACCTCCTTCCTAAACATTTGCTTTTTCATTTCCATGTCAATTGCCTTTCTCCCCTTTGAAGTCCCAAGCCTCTGTCGCCAATATCCTCTTTTTTCTTTACCCAAAAATGGTATTTAAGGTGAAGGTTTCAGACACTTTGGCAAGTTACTGAGTTTTTCTGGGTCTCTCCCATGTGTACATGTTATTAAACTTTGTTTGATTTTCTCCTGTTAATATGTTTCATGTCAATTTATTTCTTAAATCAGTCAGAAGAACCTAGAAGGGTAGAGGAAAAATTTTCCCCTGACAATGGCAGAATCAAGGGCTTGTCCATCTAGTGAGAAATCAAGTTCCTTTTCACCTGGCAACTTGTGCTTAGAAAGAGTGCATAAGCAAGCTACCACCTGGCTTCCAAAAAGTCTGCCAAGTGGCTGTCAGAACTTCTTCTCCTGCCAAAATCTGCGTTAAATGGTTTCTGAGTCTAAATTTCCTGGGACAGTCGCCTCTGTTACAGAATCTCTAGCATCTGTGTAAATGCAGATAACTTTTCTCCAGCTCTCTGATGTGTATTTAAGAGGCCTATCTAGTATGCACTCTGGTTTTCAGCAAGAAGGTAAGCCTCTTCTAAAGCTCTCAAAGATTCAGCCAAAGTCACTTGTATACTTCGAAAGCCCAAGTGCCTTTAGGCATTCAGTCGGGTTCTGTAGTTTCTTGGCCTTAGATGCCTACCATTGCTACAGCATATTTTGAGCAAAAGCCAAGTCTTTTCTCCCTGAATAGAATTTGCATCGCTACAAACCTCCTCAAGTTTGGGTAGGTTATCATTCCCATAGCAGGCAAAATATTCTGTCCAAATAAGATAATCTATGTCTTGAGCAGCATGTCCAGGCAAGGGGCAGTTGGAGAACTTTTATACGCCAGGACCTGCCAACATCTGCCGCTATATGCCACTCCTTTTCAGGAAGGAATTTCTTATTCTGTTTCTGGTTTTAGTTTAAAGAAATGTAAAATCTAATACAGGGCATTAAACAAAAATTCATACCCTCTCCCTTTCTATATATTCTCCTGGGAATCTCAGGGCAGTCAGTGCCATCAGAGAAACCTTGTATGAGTGCGTTCATCCTCTCCTCCTCCCGAGGAGCCCTTCTAAACATCATCTTGCCAACCTAATTCTGCAGTACTCCGTCAGACTTCGTGCTGTCACAGCCCCCTATCACATATAGAAGTACGAGTGACTTTTGAGAGGCCACATTCATCTCTGCACGCCAGCTTGTTAACAGTCATAGCCTTGGTCTTAATTGAACCTTCTTCAGTTTGGTGAGCTCTAATGAGGTAGGCTGTGATGAAAATGGGCACATAGTCTTTGAAATCCAAGAAGAAGAGGTTCTCCCCGTGGGGCAAGTTTAAATTTCAGTACAAAAGCTCGGTTGTAGAAGATACACCACATTCTTTAGTTTAATTAATGTATGTGTTTAATTTAGAGCCTCCATCCTGCCAGCGAGGAAGGGAAACCTATTTCTGTCATTCTTGAGGCCCAGACCAGTCAGGGAAGTTCAGAGGTCCTGAGGTCTTATATCAAGGCACATGGAAGGTCCCTCTGACCCCTAATCGTTAGCCCACTGTCATTGTCATGGAGGCACCACACTTGGGTATCCATTCCTCTTTGAGGTCTGCCAATCTCCCCAGGGAGATTCCAGGGATCAGAGTGTGATTCCTCACTTTTCCTTGTTAAGTTGCCCTCTATCCATCTCCCAATCCCAAGTCATGGGGAATATTTCTCTCTCTTCCTATATCTCTAGCCCACTCCTCACTCCATTCCCCAAATCCAACCTTCCTCTCCTCCCTATTTAGTAAAAGTGTCTCCAAGGGGTTTAGATTTCTTTTTTTTTTTTTTTTTTTTGCGGTACGCAGGCCTCTCACTGTTGTGGCCTCTCCCGTTGCGGTGCACAGGCTCCGGACGCGCAGG
>NW_006780523.1:777344-779434 GCF_000442215.2 Lipotes vexillifer
GTACGCGGGCCTCTCACTGTTGTGGCCTCTCCCGTTGCGGAGCACAGGCTCCGGACGCGCAGGCTCAGCGGCCATGGCTCACGGGCCCAGCCGCTCCGCGGCACGCGGGACCCTCCCGGACCAGGGCACGAACCCGTGTCCCCTGCATCGGCAGGCGGACTCTCAACCACTGTGCCACCAGGGAAGCCCGGGGTTTAGAGTTTTGACAAGCAAAAGTTAGGGAAAAAATTGTCTTAGAAATAATGTCTCTGGGTGTATTTCCTTGCCTAGGTTACTTCTTAACCTCAACAAACCTCCATAGGGTCCTAGAGACACAAACCCGAGCTGCTTCTGTTTCCTTCTCTGTAATAGCTGTTATCACGTGCATGGCACTCTTTATGTACCATATACTGTTTCAGTTGCATTTATGTATGTATGTATGTATTTACACACACAGCTACCAGTGTAATATGTCCTCATGTTATGGAACAGTAAACTGAGACACTGAGAGGTGAAAGAACTTGCCCAGGCTCACACAGTTAGCAAGTGGTGAAGGAAGGGCATTCAATTCCAAGTGATCTAGCTCTACAGTCAATTCTCTTAACTACTGAGCTATTGCAATAATAACAGCACATACCTCATGAGATGATTGAGAGGATTACTGAGTCAATATATATATATAAAGCGCTTGGCATAGTTCCTGGAATATTCTTAATAACTGTTAGTTACTATTGTTACTATTACATGTTTGGGTAGATACAAAGGAAGGAGACAATCCATATAGGAAGAAATATAAATTACCACAGTATATTTTTTTAAATGACCCTACACTGCTACAGTGCCTGTCCAATTCTTATTGACAACATGAATTAGAGATTTGCTGAGCTTTTCTGATAATTCCTTGATTAACTCTTTCACAAGGGTGAGTTTGCTCTGATTTCTCAGATTGTTCCTCTTTTATGGAACTGCTTTTCATATGAACACTGACTTTTCTCTAGTTGCTTGTGTAAAGGGCAAATACAAAATAAAAATACAAGGCTTAATTCTCATTGTCAGAAAATAAGGGAAGAGACTACCCCTTCCCTTTTTTTAGAACATTTACTTTAGAAAACTTGTAATTGTGAATTCTTTCTCTGTTTATTTGAAATGTGTGTAAATCTTTTTAAAAGCTAACAAACAAACAAAACAAAAAAACCTTGCCAGCTTTCCCACCCTTTTTCTCAAGGGTCTGGGAAGCTTCTTTTAGAAGATAAATATCAAGGAAGATAGCATCCCTATCTCCAAATTCTGGAGGTGAGTAGGAGCCTAACTTTAGTTCATGCCTTGTTCCACATTGCAAAACTACCTCTTGTCATAAAGACATGAGAAGTTTGTTTATCCTTTGAATAAGGCCAATTAACTAACACAGATGGTCCCCCAGTTTAGGGGATTTAGGGTGAACTGTCTATGACAAAGTGTGCTGTCATGTCCTCTTGAGGACTAGTTACTGTTTATCTTTTTTTTAATATATAAATTTATTTATTTATTCATTTTTGGCTGCATTGGGTCTTCGCTGCTGCGTGCGGGCTTTCTCTAGTTGTGGCGAGCGGGGGCTACTCTTCATTGTGGTGCTCGGGCTTCTCATTGAGGTGGCTTCTCTTTATTGCGGAGCACAGACTCTAGGTGCACGGGCTTCAGTAGTTGTGGCTTGTGGGCTCTAGAGCACAGGCTCAGTAGTTGTGGCACACGGGCTTAGTTGCTCCACGGCATGTGGGATCTTCCCGGACAGGGCTCGAACCCGTGTCCCCTGCATTGGCAGGCAGATTCTTAACCACTGTGCCACCAGGGAAGTCCCTATTGTTTATCTTAAGGACAGTATGTAATAGGTTGTATCTACTTGGCTGTATGAAAAGGTAAGACTTCTGTCTTTGTAATCTCTTAGAGGATTTCAGTCTTGCCTGTGATATGCATCACATCCTGGCTTAATGCTTATTAAATAATAGAAGAGTTTTCTTCCGTCTTCTACCTTTGCAGAGGGGTTTTCTGGGTTGGAAGATTTTGTTTGTAATTATATTTCCACAACATTTTTCCCTACCAAGGGAGTGGGGCTAGTCCATTTAAAATTTGACCTT
>NW_006780523.1:779481-782179 GCF_000442215.2 Lipotes vexillifer
TACAAAGGGAGTGGGGATAGTCCATTTAAAATTTGACCTTGATAGAAATTTTGTCAGAGATTGTGTGGTGTCTGTTAAAATCTATTTGTTGTTTTCATTACCCAAATTATCCCTCTTGAAATACCAGTACTCTTATTTTTCTTCAGGGAACCAGCTCCTCTGGAACTGTCATTGCATGTGACACAGATTCCAGTGATAAGCATGTAACTACTGTAACTGTAACCAAATAAAATCAGAGCATCACATCTGCTCTGATGACTTATTCATGAATGAATATGTGTGGCCCAATTGGGGCTTATTAAAGTCTATAAGTATCACAGGATTGAGTCTTCCTTGCCTTCCTATCAACTGTTCCATGGCTTATACTCCTGCCCCTGACTAAAAGATGTTAGTTGCTATTGGCATTTCCACCCTAGACACGCCTTTCCAACCAGTGGACATCTAACCAAAGTCTGGACTGAATCCGTAATGATCCTACATTACTTCTCTTTTGTGTGTTTCATTGCCTTTGTAACTTCCTATGGAGACATAAGTACATAAAATTTCCAGGCATGTTTCTTTATGGTACAGAGTGTGTCTGCTTTCCCAGTTATAGTAATGGTGTTACTTTTGAAACCCACCTAGAAAAACCTGGAACATTCTGTATTGAGTGTGTCCTATCCTTAGGTAACATTATGTAACTATGTCTGTCCAGGTCTTATGTAATCATCTAGTGCAGTTTATCTAGCTTCAACGGAGTTTATCCCTCAAAATGTTCAACTATTTGACTCCTTATCCGATGCTTTCCTAAAGCACTTCTCAATAGTTTCCTGGATCTGGACTCCCACTGGGAGTCGTTCTAATTAGATCTCTGAGATCTTTCCTCGTGCTTTGTGTTAAATTTCTTCCATCTCTCATCACACTGTCTAGTCTAGTAACGGCCAAAATTTCCCCCCACCTTTCCCAGTCTCATCTCTAATAGCACTTAGACTTGAATATATGTCATTTTCTCTTTATTTTCTATCTTGACTTGCCGCTAAGATCTCTGCATGTTCCTAATGCAATATCTTTTCCTTCAGCTCATTCAGCATGATCTCTTCTTCTTTCTTTTTGTTGTTCTTCTTGTTCTGGTTATAAGAGTTAATTCCATTCCTTCCTGAATCTTCAAGCAAACATAATCCTAGAATGAAAGATTGCTAGGCATGTGCCTTTTTAATATTTTTTCAAGTTTTTTTTTTCAGAAAGAGATCTCATAAATCCCTTTATTTTTATGAAGTAAATAAGTCAATATTTCTAACTTCTCAGAAATAGTTCAAAATGCTTCTCTGGTGCAAGCAGAATTAGTAATGCAGTATAACCATTCCTAGCCCTGATATGTTATATATTAAATACATATACGTGTATGTATACATATATATTCAAATATATATATATTTTATTAACACAATCTTGTTGTTTTAACAGAAAGTTGCAAATATAGTACAAAGAACTTTTTTACCTGAAGCATCTGAGAGTAAAGAGTTGACATTTCCCTTTCTCCCTGAATACTGTAGTGTGTAATTCCTATAATCAAGGATATTCTCCTGCATAACCACAGTACAATCACAAAATTAGGAAATTAACCTTGATGTATTATGATCACATAATCCTTAGACTTTATTCAAATTTTGCCAGTGTTCCACTGCTGAATATCCTTAATGCTGAAAAAATCCAGTCCAGAATCACATGTTGCATTAAGTTGTGTGTTTCATCTGTCTCTTTTAGCCTGGGATGGCTCCTTGGTCATTTCTTGATTTTCATGACCTTTGATGCTTTTCAACATTATAGGCCAGTTATTGTATAGAATGTCTCTCCATTTGAGTTTTCTGATAATTCCTCATGATAAGATTCAGAGTTTGGCTCTTGGCAAGAATATCACTGGGGTGATGTTGTGCTCATCTCAGTGCAGCCTATCAGGAAGGACACTATTTCTATTTAGTCCATTGCTGGTAATGTTAATTTTGATCATTTTATTAAAGCGTCTTAAGTCTCAAGATTTCCCAAGCTTCCTCACTGTAAAGTTACTCTTTTCTCTTTTGTAACAAAAAGTTTTTTATGGAAAGGTATTTTGAAACTGTCTTAGTTTGGCCTGTTCTAACAAAATACCACAGACTAGGTGGCTTATAAACAACAGAAATGTATTTCTCACAGTTCTGAAGGCTGGGAGTCTGCTAGCAGGGTGCCAGCACGGTGGGGTGAGGACCCTCTTGCAGGTTGCAGACTGCTTATTGTATCGTCCCAAAGGTGGAAAAGGCACGGGAGCTCTCTCAGGCCTCTTTTATAAGGGCAGTAATCTCATTCATAAAGGTTCTGTCCTCATGACCTCATTGCCTCCTAAACACCCCACTCATTTCCTAACGTCATCACATTGGCCATTAGGATTTTAACACATGAATTTTGGAGGGGACACAAATATTCAGACCATAGCAGAAACCATGTAAATATCTTGTCCTTCATTAAATTTTCAATTTATTCATTTATTTATATCACATATCATATTATTGACTTCTACTACATTTGAGTTATAAACCAAAACTGTAATTATTTAAACACTCAAATTGTCCCCCTTCTATCAAGAGATAGAAGCCCCTTCAAATCTCTTCAAACTGGCTTCTGTGCCTTTTGACATGTCCCCATCTTTTTTTTTTTTTTTTTTTTTTTTTTTTTTTTCTTTTTTTTT
>NW_006780523.1:782235-792783 GCF_000442215.2 Lipotes vexillifer
TTTTTTTTTTTTTTTTTTTTTTTTTTTAGCATTCCTTACTTTCTGGGGCATCATGTTCCAGGACCATCTTGACTTTCCCTTTTCCAGTCCTAGAGTCAGCCATTTCAACAAGGATTCCTGGTTCCTTTAAGTGGAGGATCACATTAGAAACCAAGATATGAGCACTAGGCAGTCTCACAGCTATTGGAATATCGGTGATCTCAGAACCTCTTAGTGTACACACACACACTCACACACTTTTAAATATCATTTATATATCTATATTTACATATCCATATTTGTGACTGCCTTTTCTGGTCCCATTATCTTTATTATATTTACATATGTGATCAATCCCTCCATATGGAACCAGTCTCCCATCACTGCTACCTCAGTTCTCTCATTAGTCTAAATGCCTTCTTCACCTCTTTTGGTCTCCAACAGACTGTGCCTGGCCAGTCTCTTGCATGAACACCCCTTTTACCTCATTTAGGTTATAACATCTTAAACCAGACTACTGCTGGTGCCACCACCCCACATGGAAACCTCCCTCTCCCTCCTCATACCTCACACTGGGATGCTTTTACAGATGGAAGCTCTCTTCATCCTGCTTGGCTCTGGCACCCCACATTGAGCTCCACCCACCCTGGCTGTGTATGAATTCTCTTCTTACCCAACTCAGGCTCTGACCCTCCTATGTGAGGGATGGCCTCCCCTCCCTCAGGTATATCTTCCTCACCCACTTGCTCACTGACATCCAGCTCTAGGCCATTCTGCTTCATCCGTTTATTGGTAAAATATGCTACTCTTGTGTGTATGGTTAAACTGGTAGTCTGGTTATCTCAAATCAACACTCATGATTGGTGTTGCTAATGATCAATCCACAGTCATCCTAAGAGTATGTGGATGGGCAGGAGTCTTTGGATGTACCTATAGGTCTAAAAGGTTAGTTATGTTATGGTTCCTTTCTTGACCCTGGATGCAGTTCTAAACAAATAAAAAATAACAGAAATCTGGGTTGATGACCTACTCTGACATAGCAATATGCAGCACCAACAATAAGAAGGCTAAAATACACAGTTGTTAAAAAGTTTGGAATGAGCTCCCATAAGCCTTAGAAATGTATTTGAAGCTTGCATGTTCCAGTTAGAAATCTGACATCTGGAAATGGCCTATCAGAACATTCCAAAAACTAAGGATTTAAAATGCAGTTAAAATAAAGAGAAAAGCTTAAATATTGAAGGCACTAATGCCATGTCCATTTTCCTCAAATTGTTACAGAATGATGCTTCTAAAAATATCTACAATTTAATTCAATGAAATGCTTTTTTATGGAATAATTGAAATTATTCTTGCAGTTTCTAAACTGGATATAAGCAGCCAAACAAGAATTAGGCAGAGATATAATATTGGAAATACTGTGTGATTTAGGTAACCTAGAATATAACATAGAACATAAATGTCTGGTTCTTATTCTTCAGTGATGAAGGTAGTTTAAGCCTTTTCCAGGTTAAGTCACTTGTTTTTGCAATCATTCTATTGTTTAAAGCAGGGGTTGGTAAAACCTTTTCTATAAAGGGCCAGATAGTAAATATTTTAGACTTTGTGGGGCACGTACAAGTCTCTGTCATATATTCTTCTTTGTGTGTGTGTATGTTTTTAACAACCCTTTAAAATTGTAAAAAATAAAAATAAAAAACTTATAGATCATGGGCTGTACACAAACAGGCTGAGGGTGTATTGGCCAGCTGACTATAGTTTTTTGACCCCAGGTTTAAAACAATGCTCAATGGTTCTCAAAGTGTGATTCCTGGAGCAGTATCTTTAGCATCCCTTGGGAAGTTGATAGAAACGCAAATTCTCTTCCCACACTGACCTGATCAAAACTCTGGCAGTCTGTAGTCAACAAACTCCACAGGTGATTCTGATGCTTCTTCAATTTGCAAATCACTGATTTAGACTCAAACAACAGCCCTTTAGCCAGGTATTATGTTAGATTCTAGAGATATAAAGATGAATAAAATCAACCTTTATCTGCTAATAACTTATAATTTGTTAAAAATAATAACTTCTGCCTAGAAATATGGCAGATTGACGGTTCACACCTAGAACATCTGACACAAATCTAGTACTCAGTCCAGGTTACCATGCTGCCTCTCTGAGGGCAGATATTTCCCTGAAGATAACTCTTCTCTGATGGTAATACTTTTCCTAATTTCTTATTGGGAATCCCCCTCCTCTTTTCCTATTTCTTCCTCCTCTTGCCTTTCTCACAGCTGGGGTCATTTGACACCAGTCGACCTTCGGAATCCTCTGGGTTCTGGGACCAATTCTGACTTCTGTTAGCTGGAACTTAAAGAACTAAGGCAAGTGTTTGATTTTGCATCAGTCTGTAGTTGCTCCTTCTTCCATCAATGAGCCAGAGTTCTAATAACCAAGTGTCCTCTCGTGCTAAAGCTCTGGTGCCTGAATATTTTCTCTTCCCATGTCATTTCCTGAATTCTTTAACTTTACATGTGATCTGGTACCCATGCGCCCTTATCACTGCAGCCTTTCTTTTTCTTTTTTCTTTTTTTCAGTTCCCCGCATTCCTGGCCAGTCATATCAGGAAGTCTGAATATCACGTTTACTTGAAATCCTTGCTAAAGGTAAGGAAACAACCCTCAGCACCTGGGATAAAAGGGGAAACAAAACTGAACAGTCATGAAAAGTTGCAGCATTTTTAGAGAGACCTGGCTTCACTGGAATATTATTAACCCAGGTATGTAAAAAGGTTTAAACCAGATATGATAGATGGTCTCCAGCTCCCTTGTCTCCAAACACGGCTTCCTTTCCTTATTTTTTCCTTTCACCTTTTTTTTCTATCTCCCCAGCCCCTAACCTTGACTAATAGAACAAATGCAGGACTTTCAAGAAACAGTTCTTGACAGTTATCAGTATGAGATTGTACAAATGCTCTTGAGCAAGAGGCATGAATACTGGAACAATCTCCAGCTGTTCCAACCATAAGTCTTGCAGCAGTTAGAGATGAAAACTTACCTGAGCCAAAAGTCAAGCACATATATCTCTCTCTTTTCCTCACCCTATAAAAGTACAGTCTAGTTTCAGCAATGCATTAGGTGACTTAACCTGGTTTTCAGGTGCTTCCTGGTGTGAATCAGCTCAGTAAAGTCTTTTACTTCTGTTTGAGTCACTTAAACTGTTTAATTTCCTTGACAGGCATATACCAGTACTATGTAGGAAAAAATTAGCAATTTCTGAAATTAATTTAAACATTTTGTTTTTAATTTAATGTTAAATAATAAAGTTAGTAATGTATTAAACGATAAGCATTATGCTATGAATTTGAGAGGTATTTCCTAACTGATGCTGGCATGGAATATCCACATTTCTGTTCCCTTTTATTAGCACTGCTGGTTCACAGAACTATATGCACTCGGTATGAAGTTCAAGAGAGGACAAAGCTACAGTTTAAATAATCTGCCTGCCAGCCACTTCAAAACGCTTATTCCCTTAAGTCAGCATGACATGGTCGATGTCACTCACTGTTTTTTAGGACCCTCTCGTTTCCTACGTGCCTCTTAGGGTGTAATCAGCTCACCATGCTGAGTGTGAGTTAAGGATTTAAAAGTAAGCATATCAGGGCTTCCCTGGTGGCGCAGTGGTTGAGAGTCCGCCTGCCGATTCAGGGAACACGGGTTCGTGCCCCGGTCCGGGAAGATCCCACATGCCGCGGAGCGGCTGGGCCCGTGAGCTATGGCCGCTGAGCCTGCGCATCCGGAGCCTATGCTCCGCAGCGGGAGAAGCCACAACAGTGAGAGGCCCGCGTACCGCAAAAAAAAAAAAAAAAAGCATGTCATATAATATTGCCTCTGAATGCAAGGCAACTCCTTCATCTGGTTCTCAACCAAAGAAGCAGGGAACTGTTCCAATGAGGGAGAAGGAGATGGCTGTAATTTTGGCCTTATTAGCTTGCTTTAGAACTTAACTTTGGCCATAAGATGCAGGTCTACTGTCTATCTGGTACTGAATACTAGTTTATAGTCTCAGTGTGGAATAATGCCTAGCAAGCCCACTATTCAGCATATGCCGGACTTTTCAGTTTAGAAAACTGTATTCTTAAGTCAGACTTTACTTAGGTCTTGAACTTAGCCTATGAATGTGTCCAAGCATGGCTTCTAGATGTGAAATGCAGGGCCTGTGAAATCTAAAGCTATGTGTTTTCCTTTTCTTACTGACAACTACAACTATGGAATGAATGAAAATTTCCTTAGCTAAAAAAGCAGTTTGCACAGACTATCAGTCAAGTATTAGTTTTTTTAACCAATCTGATTATCAAAAGTTGAGAAAATAAAGCAACAGTATCCCACATTTGCAAAGCATAGGGAAATCAGTACTCTCATACAATGTCTTTGGACATACAGATTGACATAACTGTTTTTTGAGAACTGTTTGATGGTATCAACAAGTCACATGTAGAAACCCTTTGATGTGCCATTTCTATTTTCTAATTTTTTCCTTCAGAAATACTGATTAATGTGCTGAAAAATATATGGACAGGGGATTTCTACCGCAGCATTGTTTATAACAGCAAAAATATTGGAAACAACATAAATGCTCAGATAGAGGAATGGCTAAATAAATTATGGTATATCCAATCTATCACATTCAATGTCTCATGAAAAAATAAAATGAGATAGAACTATATATAGTGACAGATGTCCAAGATACTTGGTTAAGTGAAAAAACAAGCTTTAGAATCCTGTGAAATGCTGCACAATTTCCTCCTCAAACTGCTTGCTTCCTAGTATCTGCTGATGTTATCACTTTATTCCTAGGTTGTACAGAAACTACATTTGGATACTTGAATGTTATTGTTCTCTGTCTCTCAAGAAAATTAAAACAGCTGTTCAATTATATGTCATTCTCCTTCATTATGTGACTATATGTGTTACAGAAAAGCACCAAACCCTGGTAAATAATTATGTCAATAAATAGGAAAGAAATCCAGATGTTTTCTTTTTGGGGAATATAATTTTAAAAGTGAACTTCCTTAAAGAAAATAAACAAATTACAAAGGTAGCACATGATTTTTACCTCCTCAGATGAAACAGGTCTGAAATATATAGAGTTATAAGTTAGAATGCACCTTAATCTTATTCCAAATCCAAATTCTCTCCATAGATAATCACTTAAAATATTCTGGTTTGGAATACTCCAGACCTCTTCCTAGGCATCTACTTACTTATACCCATATATAGGTAACTACAGTCTTCTGTAGATAACTACAGCTTTCTATAGCTAAGTATTCTTTTTCTGTTTTTAACAAAAATGACATTATACCACACATGCTATTCTGCAGGGATTAATGGACACTCTCCTCAGCGTACCACAGTTAGATAAGATCCAAATGTTTTTCACCCTTGTGTCACTACTCCATATTCAGATCATTGCAAAATGACAGATCAGTGAGTCACATGTTCTCCCCTTGCCCAGGAGATAGCAGACCACCTTTATTGATCATTCCACCAACACTTTATGAAACGATAGAGGAGTACTTTGCCAAAAGAAAATTCAGGTGTCAAAAGGTAGAAAAAGAAATATTAAGTGGGCAACAACCATAGAAGGCTGCATCTCTGTAGTAGGCTTGCTCAATATACTAGGGAGAACATACAAGCAAACAAAATCTAGACAATAGGAGAGAGGAATTATGATGTGCCATGGGTGCAAAGATGAGGAAGCAACTAACTTTACCTGGAATTTTAGGGAAATCTCAACGTGGCTTAAGTGATGATTAAGAATTTCCCAGTCAGTGAATGGAATTCCAGCACTGAAGCATGAAAATAGGGTAAAATGGTGAACATGCAGAACTCACCCCTCTTTCAAAGTCCAAATCAATTCTCATAAATTACTCGAAATTATTTGATTTTCCAACTACTTACCGTATGAATTCCTCATTTAGAATTTCATCAAATAATATACTACATTTTTCCTAAGACGTTTCATGAATATGTATCATGTTTTGGTATTGAACATAAGTATTGATAGATGTTTCATTTATTACACAAACTAAGGTCATTTGAGAGATTCATTATGTCTATATGTGATCTAATAGGTGTAAGACCTGAATTGCTTCTGGTATTATTAATTTGACCTTTTACTTTTATGGATAACACTACTTTGAGGTAAGGAACAAGGACCTCTCCTATTAATTTTGTAACCCTCCAATAAATATTCCACTGTCTTATGACCTGATTTTGTGGAAATATTAAATTGTCACTATAATTGGTAAGATTACAGCTTTTTCCAAAATTGCTAAGGGAGAGGTATTTGGTCACTGAAAATATCAGTGTCCCAACTATAGTATGATGAATTTTATTTCAATAATCTTTCCATCTCTGAACTAAGAAAATAATATTCTGTCACCTCTTATGTCCTTGGGGCTTATGAACAACTGTACATTGCTAGCAGAGAGATATTTGACAGCTGGGATTAGGACAGGTGGATGGAAAAGGAAGGATATATACAGAAGCCCAATTTAGTTCTGTATCTCATGACCTAATCTCAGAAGAGTAGTAAGATTAAAAGGAGACAGTAAAGAATCCTAGAGTGGATGGCAAACTTTCCCAAAGCATATTGGTTAATTTCTGACTGAACTTTAAAAGGAAAAATAGTAGTATCAATTATACATTTATAATTTTTAGAGTAATTGAATCTTTATAGTAGAGGAATATTATGTTAGGGACTGGGTGTTTGTGTCCTCCTCAAATTCATATCTTGAAGCCATAACCCTCAATGTGATGTTATTTGCAGAGAGGTCTTTGGGAGGTAATTAGGTTTAGATGAGGTCATGAGGGTGGACCCTCAAGGTGGAATGAGTACACTTTTAAGAAGAGGAAAAGACCCCAGAGCTCTCCTTCCCACCCACCCACCCCCACCCTTGAGGATATAGCAAGAAAGCAGCCATCTGCAAGCCAGGAAGAAGGCCTTCACCAGAACCCAGCCATGCTGGCACCCTCATCTAGGAATTCCAGCCTCCAGAACTATGAGAAATAAATGCTTGTTGTTTAAACCACCCAGTCTATGGTATTTTTTATAGCAGCTCAAGCTACTAACATGTCATATTAAGGTACAAAATATAAGCTTTTCTCATATAAAGTTATATTCCAAACCTTTGCAAATAGAATTTATGTAAAAATATCAGGACTTCTGATTTCAGCTCCAAGCTATAAAGAGCTTGGAAGTTGTCTCTCCATCCTTACAACAAGAAAAAGCTGAACATAGTAAAAATCAATACATTTTCTTGGAACCGTCACAGCACTGAGATCTCAAGGCAAACTGCCATCCTGAAATCTGGAGGGACAAGGGGAATCCAAAGAGTCATAGCCAATGTTTCCTTACCTGGAACAAGCCACTGCAGCTGTAACTGGTTAACTTTGACAAATATGTAGAGACTGAGTGTGTACCAGTATGAGAGTGAGAAACTCCTATAGGCCACAGTCTTATGTTTCCCCCCACACTTTTGTGGTTTTAATTGTCATCAGGTTCTGGTGATGTATTAGTTTGCTAGGGCTGCCATAACAAAATGCCACAGATTGGGTAATTTAAACAACAGAAATTCATTTTCTCACAGTTCTGGGGTCTATAAGTCCAAGATCAATGTACCGTAGGGTTGGTTTCCTCTGAGGCCTGTTTCCTTGGCTTGCAGATGACCACCTTCTGGCTGTGCCCTCACATGGTCTTTCCTCTGTGTAAATGCACCCCTGGTATACCTTTGTGTGTCCTAATCTCCTCTTCTTTTGAGGACACCAGTCAAATTGGATTAGGGCCCACCCTAATGCCTTTAGTTTAAGTTAATTACCTCACTTAAGGCCCTATCTCCAAATACAGTCACATTCTGAGGTATTGGGTGTTAGGTCTTCAACGTATGAATTTTAGAGGGGACACAATTCAGCCCATAACACATGGCCAAGAGCTGAGAAAGATACCCTCATAGCTCTGGCAGGAAATAGGGAACGGAAACCATTTTGAGATATATCCATAACAAAGGCCAACTTTCCAGGGGAAAATTTTACCTAACCCTTTCCCACCTGGGGAAAGGGAATTTTTGCACTCCAGGCCCCCCTCGCCTTCTTGTAACACCTAAGGCAGGGATGATAGCTAAGAAATACTTTTAAAAGTTACAGCCGAGGGATACAAGCTCTCTCAGTAACTTAGATTTAATCATAAGATTATAGAATTCTTCTTCTACCCAACATCTTACCACCACGCTGACAGGGCTCCAGTATAACTGTGGTTTGGAGCTGAAAGAGCTTCAAAATGTGGACTCTCTTGAGGAGTACTTGGGGAACTCAAAAGTGAACAGTGAGGACAAAAACTAGGACAGTAGAAGAATTTGAAGACTCTGGAATCTACATCTATAGGAAACTTTAAACACAACCTAAATCCTGACCAGATTAACATAAAACCTCACACTAAAGGTCTGTTTATTTCAGTTTGTATTCCTGATATATCATAGCCACCTTTCAACAAAAAGAGTAAAAGGAATACTAAAAGGAAAGAAAAAACATGCTCTGAAGAGACAAAGTAAGCATCAGAATCATACTTAGATATGACATAGAGTTTGGAGTTATCACACTAGGAACTTAAATTAACTGTAATTAATATAAGAAGGGCTCTAATGGGAAAAGTGGATAACATGCAAAAACAGATGCTTAATATAAGCACAGAGATGGAAACTCTAAGAAAGATTCAAAAAGAAATGCTAGAAATCAAAAACACAGTAACAGAAATGAAGAAACCTTTGATGTCTCATCAGCAGACTGGACATAGCCAAGGAAGGAATTAGTGAGCTTGAAAACATGTCAATAGAAGCTCCCCAAACTGTAATGCAATGATGAAAAGAATGAAAAAAGGTGAACAGAACACTAAGAACTATGGGAAACTTTCAAAGGTGCCATAATATGTAATTGGAATACTATTATCGACTACATATATAATAGTATATATGTAATTAGAAAAAAAAAAGGAGCAGAAGAAAGTAATGAATTAATAATGGTTGAGAACTTACCAAAAGGACAGACACTGAACCACAGATCTAGGAAGCTCAGAGAACACCAAGCAGGTTACATACCAAAAAACCAAAAGAAGACTACACCTAAGAATATCATACTCAAACTGAAGAAAGACAAAGACAAAGAGAAAATCTTGAAAGAATTCAGAGGGGAAACACCTTCCATATTGAGAAACAAGGGTAAGAAGTACAAAAGACTTTTCCTCAAAAACAAGCAATAAGAGAGTGGACTGAAATACATAGTGTTAAAAAAAAACCCTGCCAATCTAGAATTCTATATCCAGAAAAAAATATTCATTGAAAGTGAAATAAGGAGAAATAAAGGGTAAATAAAAGGAGAAATAATTTCTCAGACAATAAAACTTGAGAAAATTTGTATGAGCAGACCTACCTGGCATGAAAGGTTAAAAGGAGTTCTTCAGAAAACAGAAAGCTATATAGGTCAGAAACAGGAATTTACATAAAGAAAGGAAGAGCATCAGGAGAGGACTATATGAAGGGGAGATAAAATCTCTTATGTTTTATTCTTAGTTGATCCAAAAGATAGCTTTTTCTTTAAAGTAATAATAGTAACAATGTATTGAGTGATTATAGTGTATGGCTAAGTGAAATGAATTATAGCAATGCCATAAGGTATGAGAGTAAAGAATTAGGAATCCTCTGCTATAAAGTACCTTCCCTGAATGTAAAGAAGTATAGTGTTATTTGAAGATGGACTTGGATTAGTTAAAAATGTATATTTCAGACTTCAGGGAAACTACTAAAATTTTTTAAATAAATATAATTGATAGGCTAATAGAAGAGATAAAATGGAATCATATAAAATGCTCAATTAAAATCCCCAGGAGAACTCAGTAAAAGAGGAGAAAACAAAGAACGCATGCAATGAAGAAAAAAATGGCCATAAATATGGAATATATTTCTACAACTATATCAATACTATATTTAAATGTGAAAGGTCTAAAGGTATGTCTGTCAAAAACATATAAATTGTCAGCGTGGATTAAAAAAACAAAACCTAACCAAATGTTGCCTATAAGATACCCATTTTATTTTATTTTATTTTATTTTTAACATCTTTATTGGGGTATAATTGCTTTACAATGGTGTGTTAGTTTCTGCTTTATAACAGAGTGAATCAGTTATACATATACATATGTCCCCATATCTCTTGCCTCTTTGTCTCCCTCCCTCCCACCCTCACTATCCCACCCCTCCAGACAGCCACAAAGAACCGAGCAGGTTTCCCTGTGCCATGCGGCTGCTTCCCACTGGCTATCTACCTTACGTTTGTTAGTATATACATGTCCATGTCTCTCTCTCGCCCTATCACACCTCACCCTTCCCCCTCCCCATATCCTCAAGTCTGTTCTCCAGTAGGTCTGTGTCTTTATTCCTGTTTTACCCCTAGGTTCTTCATGACATTTTTTTCCCTTAAATTCCATATATATGTGTCAGCAGACGGTATATGTCCTTCTCTTTCTGACTTACTTCAC
>NW_006780523.1:795307-798477 GCF_000442215.2 Lipotes vexillifer
AAGATCCTCTCCTACACTTTCTCCTAGAAGCTTCATAACTTGGGCTTTCAAATTTAAATTTATGATCCATCTCAAATTAATTTTTTCGTGTGGTGTAAGGTAGGGGTCAACGGTTTTTTATTTTCATGTGGCTATCCAGTTATTTTGGTACCATTTATTGAAAACATTTTACTTTATCCATTGAATTGTGTTGGTGACTTTTACAATTATTTCATACTCACACATCTACATACACATACAAATATCTACATACACATACATTTACATACACATGTACATTTCATATACATTTATCTACACACACATATATACGCACTTATATACACATTTCTGGAGTCACTTGTTTGTTTTGTGGATCTATTTGTCTATTCTTTTGCCAATACCTCACTATCTTAATTACTGTAACTTGTCAGTACATCTTGAAATAAGGCAGAATAAACCCTCCAACTTTATTCTCTTTTTAAGAATATATTGGCTATTTATTCCTGGTCTCTTAAAATTTACATATAAAATTTAGAACCACCTTGCCAGTTTCTACCAAAACACCTGCTGAGATTTTGATTGGAATAGCATTAGATCCATAGATAAATTTGGGGAGAATTGACTGCTTAGAAATATGAATTCTTCCCAACCACGATCTCTATTTATTTAGACCTTCTGTAATCTCTCTCAGCAATGTTTGGTAGTTGTAAATATACAAATACCACACATCTTTTGTTAAGCTTAATGCTCTTATTGTAAAGGATATTTTAATTTCATTTTCCAGTCATTTGTTGTAAGTTCATAGATGTGTCATTTACTTTGTATTGAGGTGCTCCTATGTTGGGTGCATAAGTATTTACAATTGTTATATCTTCTTCTTGGATCGATCCCTTAATCATTATGTAGTGTCC
This sequence comes from Lipotes vexillifer, assembly GCF_000442215.2. Taxonomy (NCBI): domain Eukaryota; kingdom Metazoa; phylum Chordata; class Mammalia; order Artiodactyla; family Lipotidae; genus Lipotes; species Lipotes vexillifer. The sequence continues at coordinate 796,201 of NW_006780523.1, forward strand.
TTCTTTGTCTCTTCTGATAGTCCTTATTTTAAAGTCTATTTTGTCTGATATGAGAATTGCTACTCCAGCTTTCTTTTGGTTTCCATTTGCATGGAATATCTTTTTCCATCCCCTTACTTTCAGTCTGTATGTGTCTCTAGGTCTGAAGTGGGTCTCTTGTAGACAGCATATATATGGGTCTTGTTTTTGTATCCATTCAGCCAATCTGTGTCTTTTGGTGGGAGCATTTAGTCCATTTACATTTAAGGTAATTATCGATATGTATGTTCCTATTCCCATTTTCTAAATTGTTTTGGGTTCGTTATTATAGGACTTTTCCTTCTCTTGTGTTTTTGTCTAGAGAAGTTCCTTTAGCATTTGTTGTAAAGCTGGTTTGGTGGTGCTGAACTCTCTCAGCTTTTGCTTGTCTGTAAAGGTTTTAATTTCTCCATCAAATCTGAATGAGATCCTTGCTGGGTAGAGTAATCTTGGTTGCAGGTTTTTCTCCTTCATCACTTTCAGTATGTCCTGCCACTCCCTTCTGGCTTGTAGAGTTTCTGCTGAGAGATCAGCTGTTAACCTTATGGGGATTCCCTTGTGTGTTATTTGTTGTTTTTCCCTTGCTGCTTTTAATATGCTTTCTTTGTATTTAGTTTTTGACAGTTTGATTAATATGTGTCTTGGCGTATTTCTCCTTGAATTTATCCTGTATGGGACTCTCTGTGCTTCCTGGACTTGATTAACGATTTCCTTTCCCATATTAGGGAAGTTTTCAACTATAATCTCTTCAAATATTTTCTCAGTCCCTTTCTTTTTCTCTTCTTCTTCTGGAACCCCTATAATTCGAATGTTGGTGCGTTTAATGTTGTCCCAGAGGTCTCTGAGACTGTCCTCAGTTCTTTTCATTCTTTTTTCTTTATTCTGCTCTGCAGTAGTTATTTCCACTATTTTATCTTCCAGGTCACTTATCCGTTCTTCTGCCTCATTTATTCTGCTATTGATCCCATCTAGAGTATTTTTCATTTCATTTATTGTGTTGTTCATCATTGTCTGTTTCATCTTTATTTCTTCTAGGTCCTTGTTAACTGTTTCTTGCATTTTGTCCATTCTATTTCCAAGATTTTGGATCATCTTTACTATCATTATTCTGAACTCTTTTTCAGGTAGACTGCCTATTTCCTCTTCATTTGTTAGGTCTGGTGGGTTTTTATCTTGCTCCTTCATCTGCTGTGTGTTTTTCTGTCTTCTCATTTTGCTTATCTTACTGTGATTGGGTTCACCTTTTTGCAGGCTGCAAGTTCGTAGCTCCCGTTGTTTTTGATGTCTGTCTCCAGTGGCTAAGGTTGGTTCAGTGGGTTGTGTAGGCTTCCTGGTGGAGGGGACTAGTGCCTGTGTTGTGGTGTATGAGGCTAGATCTTGTCTCTCTAGTGGGCAGGTCCACGTCTGGTGGTGTGTTTTGGGGTGTCTGTGGACTTATTATGATTTTAGGCAGCCTCTCTGCTAGTGGGTGGGGTTGTGTTCCTGTCTTGCTATATGGTTGGCATAGGTTGTCCAGCACTGTAGCTTGCTGGTCGTTGAGTGAAGCTGGGTGCTGGTGTTGAGATGGAGATCTCTGGGAGATTTTCGCCGTTTGATATTATGTGGGGCTGGGAGGTCTCTTGTTGACGAGTGTCGTGAAGTTGGCTCTCCCACCTCAGAGGCAGAGTCCTGACTCCTGGCTGGAGCAGCAAGAGCCTTTCATCCACTCGGCTCAGAATAAAAGGGAAAGTAGAGAGAATTAGTACAAGTAGGAGGACATAGGAAAGAAAGAAAGAAAAAAAGAAAGAAAGAAAGAAAGGAGGGAAGGAAGGAAGCAGGGAAGGAAGGAAGAAAGAAAGAAGAAAAAGGAAGAAGGCAAGAAGGAAAGAACGGAGGGAGGGAGGGAGGGAGGAGGGAAGGAAGGAAGGAATGAGGGAAGGAAGGAAAAAATACAGAAAGAAAGAAGATACAGTAAAATAAAATAAAGTATAATAAAGTTATTGAATTAAAAAAATAATTATTTAGAGAAAAAAAAGGGACGGAAGGATAGAACCTTAGGACAAATGGTGGAAGCAAAGTTATAGAGACAAAATCTTACATAGAAGCATACACATATACCCTCACAAAAAGAGGTAAAGTGGAAAAAATCATAAAACTTGCTCTCCAAGTCCACCTCCTCAATTTGGGACGATTCGTTGTCTCAAAAAGGGAAGGAAGGAAGGAAAGATAGAAAGAAGGTAAAGTATAATAGAGTTCTTTAAACTAAAATTAATTATTAAG
>NW_006780523.1:799215-834365 GCF_000442215.2 Lipotes vexillifer
CCCCTCTCCTCGCGCACCAGGAAACAAAGAGGGAAGAAAAAGTCTCTTGCGTCTTCAGCAGGTGCAGCCTTTTCCCCGACCAGCCGTGGCGCACTAACCCCCTGCAGGTTGTGTTCACGCCGCCAACCCCAGTCCTCTCCCTGCGCTCCGTCGGAAGCCCGAGCCTCAGCTCCCAGCCCCGCCTGCCCCGGCGGGGGAGCAGACGAGCCTCTCGGGCTGGTGAGTGCCGGTCGGCGTCGATCCTCTGTGCGGGAATCTCCCCGCTTTGCCCCCCGCACCCCTGTGGCTGCGCCCTCCTCCGCGGCCCCGAAGCTCCCCGCTCCGCCTCCCGCAGTCTCCGCCCGCGAAGGGGCTTCCTAGTGTGTGGAGACCTTTCCTCCTTCACAGCTCCCTCCCACTGGTGCAGGTGCCGTCCCTATTCTTTTGTCTCTGTTTTTAATTAATTTTTTCTTTTGCCCTACCCAGGTATGTGGGGAGTTTCTTGCCTTTTGGGAGGTCTGGGGTCTTCCTCCAGCGTTCAGTAGGTGTTCTGTAGGAGTTGTTCCACATGTAGATGTATTTCCGGTGTATTTGTGGGGAGGAAGGTGATCTCCGCGTCTTACTCCTCCGCCATCTTTCCACCGCCCCTCCCGAGAGTTTTTATCATGAATGGATGTTGAATTTTGTCAAATACTCTTCTGCATCTATTGATTCTTTTATCTTTTGTTAGGAATGGTTGTATTAATTTCAGACAAAGAAGATTTCAACATACACCAAAAAAGTCAGGGATAAGGAGGGATATTATGTAATGATAAGGAGTCAATTCTTCATGAAGACATCACAATCCTAAATGCATATTCACCTAAAAACAGAGCATCAAAATTACATGAGGAAAAACTGATGGAACTGCAAGTAGAAGTAGACAAATCTACTATTAGAGTTGGAGGCATCAACACACCTCTGTGAATAATTCACAGATTCAGCAGGCAGAAAATCAGTAAGGGTATAGTTGACCTGAACTTTATCATCAGTTAACTTGATTAATTAACATGTATAGAATACTCCCTACAGCAACAGCAGAATACACATTCTAGTCAAGTTCACATAAAACATACACCAAGATAGATGAAATTTGGGGCTATAAAACATACCTTAACAAATTTAAAAGAATAGAAATCACACTAAGTATGTTCTCAGACCATAATGAAATTAATCTAGAATTCAGTAACAGAAAAATAATTGGAAAATCCTCAAATATTTGGAGATTAAAGAACATGCTCTGAAATAACACATGGGTTAAAGAACAAACCTTAAGATAAAAAAATTTTGAACTAAATGAAAATGAAAACAACTTATCAAACTTAGAGAGAAATACAGAGTGCTGAATGCATATATTAGAAAAGAAAAAAGATCAATAATCTAAACATCCACCTTAGGAAACTAGAAAAAAGAAAAGCAAGTTAAATCCAAAGTAAGCAGATGAAAATAAATAGTAAGAATTAGAGCAGAAATAAATGAAATTAGAAACAGGGAATCAGTAGAGAAAATCAGCAAAAACAAAATCTGGTTCTTTGAAATGATCAATAAAATTGAGACACCTCTAGACAGTTTAATAAAGAGAGAGAAGATACAAATTACTAATATCATAATGGAGAGGCATCACTGCTAATGCCATGGATATTAAAAGGAATGTTATGACCAATTCTGTGCTCACAAATATATAACCTAGATGAAATGAACTTATCCCTTGAAAGACACAGTCTACCAACATTCACACAAAAGATATAGATGATCTGAATAGGTCTCCCATAACAGAGCACGGGACAAGATGGGTTTACTGGTAATTTCTACCAAGCATTTAAGGAAATTATACCAGTTGTCTTCAGAAATCTCTTCCGGAAAACAGAAGCAGAGGGAACACTTCCTAACTCATTCTGGGGGTCAACGTTGACCTCATACTAAGAAAAGTCAAAGGTATTATAATAAAGGAAAACTATGGGCCAATATCTCTTGAGAACAAAAATGCAAAAACCTTCATCAACATATTAGAAAATAGAATCTGACAAGATGTAAAAAGAATTATACCCCATGACCATGTGGGATTTACTCCAGGTATGCAAGGCTGGTTCACCATTCAAAATTCAATTAATCTAATCAACAGGCTAAAGATGAAAAGTCATATGATCATATCACTAAGTGCAGAAAAAGCATTTGACAAAATACAGCACCCATTCATGATAAAAACTCGCAGCAAACTAGGGATAGAGGGGAAATTCCTCAACTTGATAAAAAAAAAGACCTACAAAAAACGTATAGCTAACATCATACTTAATGGTGAGAAACTAGATGCTTTTTCCCTAGGATTGGGAACAAGGTGAGTGCATCCCCTTTCACCACTCCTATTCAACATGATACGAGAAGTCTTAAGTAATACAATAAGACAAGAAAGAGAGATAAAAGGTATACATATTGAAAGGAAAAAAGAAAACTGTCTTTGATTGCAGGTTACATGATCGTCTTTTAAAAAAAAATCCCAAAGAATCAACAACACAAATCTTCTGGAATTAGTAAGCAAATTTTAAGCAAGTTTGTAGGGTACAAGGTTAATATACAAAAGTGAATTGTCTTCCTATATACCAGCAATGTACAATTGGAACTTAAAAACACACCATTTACAATGGCATGAAAAAAAATGGAATACTTTGGTATAAACCTAACAATATATATATATATATATATATATATATATATATATATATCAGATCTATGTAAGGAACCTACAAACCTCTCATGAAAGAAATCAAAGAAGATCTATAGAGAAATATTTCATGTTCATGAATAGGAAGACTCAATATTGTTAAGATGTCAGTTCTTCCCATATGATCTGTAGAGTCAATGCAATCCCCTCAAAAATCAGAGCAAGTTACTTGTGGTAACTGATTCTAAAGTTTGTAAGGAAAGGTAAAAGACCTAGAATAGCCAACGCAATATTGAAGAATATCAAAGTCAGAGGATTGACAGTACACAGCTTTAAGACTGTATAACGCTACAGTAATCACGACAGTGTGGTACTGGTGAAAGAATAGATCAATGGATCAGAATGGAGAGCCCAGAAGTAGAACCACACAGATATAATCAACTGATCTTTGACAAAGGAGCAAAATCAATTCGGTGGTGAAAGGGTAGTCTTTTCAACAAATACTGTTGGAACAACTGAACATCTACATGCAAAAAATAAATAAAAGAATCTAGACATACATCTTATACCTTTCACAAAAATTAACTCAAAATAGATGATAGACCTAAATGTAAAATGTAAACTATAAAACTCCTAGAAAACAACGTAGGTAAAAATCTACATGACCTTGGGTTTGGTGATGACTTTCTGATGTGACAGCAAAAGCATAATCCACAAAGAAATTATAAGTAGGATTTAATCAAAATTTGAAAACATCTGCACTGTGAAAGGCACTGCTAAGGCAATGAAAAGAGAAGCCGCAGGCTGGGAGGATTATTTGCAAAACATACACCTGATAAAGGACTAGTATCCAAAATATACAAAGAGAACTTAAAAATAAAAAATAAAAAAACAACCCAGTTCAAAAATCGGTAAAAGATACGAACAGACACCTCACCAAAGAAGATTCAGACATACTTCATTTTATTGCAGTTTGGTTTATTGTGCTTTGACGATACTGTGTTTTTTACAAATTGAGGGTTTGTGGCAACACTGCATCAAGCAAGTCTGTCAGCACCATTTTTCCAAGAGCATTTGTTCACTTTGTGTCTCTGTGTCACATTTTGGTAATTCTCACAACATTTCAGACTTCATTATTATTATTATATTCGTTATGGTGATATGTGATCAGTGATTGTTTTGGGATGCCAAGAACTGCGCAGATATGATGGCAAACTTAATCGATAAATGCTGTGTGTGTTCTGATTGCTCGGTGGACCGGGCCTTCCCCCATCTCTCTCCCTCTCTTTGGGCCTCCCTATTCCCTGAGACACAAGAGTAGTGAAATTAAGCCAAATAATAACCCTACAATGGCCTCTAAGTGTTCAAGTGAAAGGAAGAGTCACATGTCTCTCTCTTTAAATCAAAAGCTGAAAATGATTAAGCTTCATGAGAAAGGCATGTTGAAAGTTGAGGTGGGCCAAAAGCTAGGCCTCTTGAGCCAGTTTGCCAAATTTTGAATGCAAAGGAAAAGTTCTTGAAGGAAATTAAAAGTGCTACTCCAGTGAACACATGAATGATAAGAAAGCAAAACAGCCTTGTTGCCGATATGGAGAAAGTTTTACTGGCCTGGATTGAAGATCAGCCACAATATTCCCTTAAGCCAAAGCCTAATCCAGAGCAAGGCCCTAACTCTCTTCAATTCTCTGAAGGCTGAGAGAGGTGAGGAAACTGCAGAAGAAAAGTCTGAAGCTAGCAGAGGTTGTTTCATGACGTTTGAGGAAAGAAACAGTATCCATAACACCAAAAGTGCCAGGTGAAGCAGCAAGTACTGATGTAGAAGCTGCAGCAAGTTATCCAGAAGATCTAGCTAAGATCATTCATGAAGGTGGCTACACTAAACAACAGATTTTCAATAGAGATAAAACAGCCTTCTATTGGAAGAAGATGCCATCTAGGACTTTCATAGCTAGATAGGAGAAATCAATGCCTGACTTCAAAGCTTCAAAAGACAGGCTGACTCTCCTGTTAAGAGCTAATGTAGCTGGTGACTTTCAGTTGAAGCCAGTGCTCACTTACCATTCTGAAAATCCTAGGGCCCTTAAGAATTATGCTAAATCTACTCTTCCTGTGCTTTATAAATGGAAAAACAAAGCCTGAATCACAGCACATCTGTTGACAACATGGTCTACTAAATATTTTAAGCCCACTGTTGAGACCTACTGATCAGAAAAAAAAGATTCCTTTCAAAATATTACTGCTTGCTGAAAAAGCACCGGGTCACCCAAGAGCTGCGATGGAGATGTACAATGAGATTAATGGTGTTTTCATGACTGCTAGCACAACATCTGTTCTGCAGCCCATGGATCAAGAAATTATTTCGACTTTCAGGTCTTATTATTTAAAAATTACATTTTGTAAAGCTGTAGCTGCCATACATAGTGATTCCTCTGATAGATTTGAGCAAAGTAAATTGAAAACTTTCTGGAAAGGATTCACCATTCTAGATGCCATTTTTTATGGCTGAATAGTATTCCACTGTATATATACACCATCTCTTCTTTATCCATTCATCTGTCAGTGGACGTTTAGGTTGCTTCCATATCTTGGCTATTGTAAATAGTGTTGCTATGAACATTGGGGTGCTTGTATCTTTTTGAATTAGAGTTTTCTCTGGATATGTGCCTAGGAGTGGGATTGCTGGATTATATGGTAGCTCTGTCTTTGGTTTCTTAATGAACCTCCATATGATTCCCCGTAGTGACTGCACCAGTTTACATTCCCACAACAGTGTAGGAGGGTTCCCTTTTCTCTACACCCTCTCCAGCATTTGTTATTTGTACATATTTTAATGATGGTCATTCTGACAGGTGTGAGGTGATACTTCACTGTAGTTTTTTTTTTTTTTTTTTGCAGTACATGGGCCTCTCACTATTGTGGCCTCTCCCACTGCAGAGCACAGGTTCCGGACGTGCAGGCTCAGCGGCCATGGCTCATGGGCCCAGCCGCTCCATGGCATGTGGGATCCTCCTGGACCGGGGCACGAACCCACGTCCCCTGCATCGGCAGGCGGACTCTCAACCACTGTGCCACCAGGGAAGCCCTTCACTGTAGTTTTGATTTGCATTTTTCTAATAATTAGTGATGATGATCATCTTTTCATGTGCCTATTGGCCATCTATATGTCTCCTTTGGAGAAATGCCTATTTAGGTCTTCTGCTCATTTTTTTTATTGGTTTATTGTGGGTTTTTTTCATATTGAGCTGTATGGGCTGTTTGTATATTTTGGAAATTAATCCCTTGTCAGTAGCATTGTTTGCAAATATTTTCTCCCATTCTGTAGGTTGTATTTTCATTTTGTTTATGGTTTCCTTTGCTGTGCAAAAGCTTTTAAGTTTAATTAGGTCCCATTTGTTTATTTTTGCTTTTATTTCCTTAACTTTAGGAGATGGGATCCAAAAAGATCTTGCTGTGATTTATGGCAAAGGGTGTTCTGCCTATGTTTTCCTCTAGGAGTTTTATCACATCTGGTCTTACATTTAGGTCATTAATCCATTATGAGTTTATTTTTGTGTATGGTGTTAGAGAATGTTCTGATTTCATTCTTTTACATTTAACTGTCCAGTTTTCCGAGCACCACTTATTGAAGAGGCTGTCTTTTCTCCATTGTATATTCTTACCTCCTTTGGCCATAGGTGTGTGGGTTTATTTCTGGGTTTTCTATGCTGTTCCATTGATGTATATTTCTGTTTTAGTGCGAGTACCATACTGTTTTGATTACCGTAGTTTTGTAGTATAGAATGAAGTCAGGGAGCATGATTCTTCCAGCTCTGTTCTTTTTTCTCAAGATTGTTTTGCCTATTTGGGGTCTTTTGTGTTTCAGTACAAATTAAAAAATTTTTTGTTCTAGTTCTGTGAGAAATGCCATTGGTATTTTGATAGGGATTGCATTGAATCTGTAGATTGCCTTGGATAATGGATAAATTTTAAATGCATGTTGCTAGGTGAAAGGAGCAAGTCTAAAAAGGCTACATATTGTGATTCCAACTATATGGCATTCTGGAAAAGGCTAAACTACTATGCAGACATGTATTTTATTGCATTGCTATCTGAGATGGCCTAGAAGCAATGACATCCCAGGAGCAATGAGCATATTTAGTGCCCTGATCTTGGTTTCTAATGGCATTGTCCAAGAAAAGCGCCCTTGGAGAAATGGCTGATTCTAAGACTGAAGCAGGAAATGCATAAGACAAATCTGGGCCATCTTGTAGCTCCAGAAATTAAGTTCTTAAAATACCCCACCATGTTGGGGTTATATTCAAGGGACACTGGGAAAAAATGGAAAGAGCTACCAATGGCTAAAGCTGGAATATTTGACCAATGAAGTAAATAAAGTAATATTGGATTATAATGTTAATAAATTAATAATAATTATTATTAAATATCCATGACTCCATACTGGTATAAATGGTTGAATGAATAAATGGAGTGAATAGACAAATCTCCCAAGCAGAATAATTCCAACAAATTTACATAGATCCTCTGCCCTCAAGGAAGTGGGATGTAACTTCCCACTCTCTAAGTGTGGGCTGTGCATCGTGTCTTTTCCTCAGAGGACTGTATAGAAAGGGAAAAAGAAGAGTAATTTTACCATGGAGAATCCTGACAAACACTGCTAGGCCAGGTGATCAAAGTCAGTACTAACTGTAGTAAGTTGTATTAATAGTATATACTGTGGATATGATGCGATGAGAATGGCTCTTTACTTCTCTGGTCTTACAAAAACACATAACCCCAGCCAGATCTTGAGGAAGATATCAGACAAATCTCAATAGAGAGTCAGTCTACCAAATAACTGACCACTACTCTTCAAAACTATCAAGGTCATGAAACACAAGGGAGTTCTGGGAAACTGTCAGAGCAAGATTAGCCTAAAGAGACATGATGTCTAAATTAATGTGGTATCCCAGAGAGGATTCTGGAACAGAAAAAGTGATTAGATAAAAACTAAGGAATCTGAATAAGGTACTAATAATGATTTGGTATTGGTTCATTAGTTACAAGAAATGAAGCATACTCATGTAGATGTTAATAGTAGGGGGAACTGAGTGTGGGGTGTTTGGGAACTGTGTACTATCTTTTCAGTTTTTCTTTAAATCTAAAACTGTTCTAAAATAAGATTTTTATTCTGAAAAAGGAAAAATTATATCACACTAGAATGGCAAGTTTAGAAAATTTAGAAATATTGATAGGAAGAGCATTTATATGGTATCATCTCTAGAAGCCTTCTATAATTCCACTTCTTCTCCAGTAAGGCAGAACGAAACGTTTTTTTATGTGGTTCTATATTTTCCAGTACTTTTTTCTTTTATGACATCACATGTGTAGACAGTAAGTTTATTATTTGATTCTAAGCTCATTGAAGACAGGAAGTCTTACTTATTTTTATATTCCCATCATCTACCATAGTGCTTGGCAGATACTACATCTTTTATAAATGTTCGTTGAATACACAAATAAATAAACGAGAGGAACTATGGTTCCTCTACAATAATTAATACAACTTGATTCTTCAATATGTCTAAATCCTTAACATTCATAATATATTCAATGCATACAGTCAATCAGTAAGGACATTCAGAACGTGTCTATAGCTAATAAAAATGAGTGAAAGCTAATAGTCATTGCTCAATTGCTTTTTATTGAAGAATTTCAGTTATAGTCCCTAAAGTTTTTTTCTCCATATCCTTCCACAAAAGCAAGGGGATATGAATGTCCAGTTATTTGTTAGGAAGAGAGGCCAATGAAACTAACAAGTATTTCAACAAGATTTTTGACCCATTTCTATTTATGTTGGTTTAAAATCAACTGCATTTTTATTGTCTTTGAAATAGTTGTTCATTATCTTTTACCATATTATAAACCATGCCACTTTAAAAAATCTTTCAAATAAATGTATGAATCTGTTCTGTTGAGATAATAAAGAGCTAAATTTTATAAACCATGGTTTATAAAGACCTTTACAAAGGTCTTTCTGTGCTGTCTTCTTTTAATATTTAATTTTCTTTCAGCTTTGCCTGGGGGTTTCTCAAAACAAAAATCAAATCACTGTTATTACTGTTCCCATAAGTTTCATTTTGATTTAGGTTTTTAATCTTGTTATTAAACATTAGTGATTCTATACTCTCTTTATTGTTCACTAGTCATTAATAGGCCACATTGTTGGGTAACTACTAATTTTGGCAAGTGAGAAACAGATATTCTGTTTTAAAATAAATTGTTAATGGGAGCAAAACAAAATAGTCCCTTTTGATTTTTTTTTCCCTATCTGATATCTTGCAAGCAGAACTCATATTTTCTTCATTAAGCAAATATTTATTAAATACTATATTGAGTATATTCTGGCTGCCTAGCACTGTGTTTTATAAGGTTGGAAATACAAAAACTCTAAAGTAGCCACAAAAATCTTCTAATTATTTATTAAATGTAGTAAAAAGTTGTTTTTTAATTAATTAGCTCTATTCAGTTATACAAGTAATACATGATCATAATAAAAATTGAAACAATAAAGAAAGGTATAAGGTGAAATGTCAGTCTCCCTTCCTGCCTTCCTGATATCTCCGTCCCCCTTACCTGGAGACAAATGCTTACCATCGTCTTGTATAATCTTTTAGAAATCTTCTATGTATATTTAAGCATATATTACATACACATACACACACACACCATTTTTACTATAAAAGTAGGACCTTATTATATGTATTTTTCTGCATTTAATTCTGCTTTTGAAATTTCTAAATCAGAATATAGATGGTTTACCTCATTCTTTTAAATGGACATACAGTAAGATACCAAGTAAAGATATGTTTAAGGCATATAGATTTTATGTAGAAATTGCATCTATGACAAATGCAAATAAGTACCTATAAAACAAGGGAGAATTTTTTATATCAAATATAGAACCAGATACACTGTTAAAGTTTTAAATTTTGTTTATTCACTATAACAGATTTAGCCCTTTACTATACACAGGGAGGAGGCTTTTATAAAAATATCATGAAATTCTTTATGTAGATTAATATTCATATACATTATTCATTGAGCACCATCTATAAGCCAGAATTCATGCTAGTTGCTTAATAAATATCATGTTATCTAGTGCTCAGCAAAGACATTGTAATCAAGGAAACTTGGGTTTCATCCCCTAAGTAGTTTAACAACTATATAATTTGGGGTGTTGCTTCCTGTTTCCTGATCTTCAAAATGAGAATAATGTTACTTACCCAGATGGATTTATGCACTAATTAATGATATACTATATGTAACTACCTTGAGGGTTGTTATGAAAATGAAATGAAATAATATATATAGAAGTGCTCAGAGAAGAGCCTAGTAAAGAGTAAGTTCCATACAAGTTTGCTAAATAATAGCAGACTATGTATTTAGCACAATACCCATAGATCATTTAACTAATAATATGAGTCACACATTATGCTAGAACTTACAGATATAATAAAATATTCTGGCTAATTGAAATTGGAAAGAGTATTGGCAGGGCATTTCACATTATTTGTATATTCTTTTATTGTTTAAATTATGAATATTATTTAAAGTGTGAATTAATTTATATTTTACTAGTTATACATGCACATAGTTTTAAAAGATAAAAAACAAAAAGGTTTATAATAAGAATCTGTCTTCATCTGTCCCACCCCTCCCTGTCCCTTAGTTCTGCTCTTGAGAGGCAATCAATTCAATTATTGTAGCTGTTTCAACTGGTATTCACTGCCATATTTGTAAGTAATGTACATACATTGCTCTTTTTGGATTCATCAGTTTCAGACGTTATCTACTGACTATTGAAAACATTATGATAGTTGAAGATTTATCTTTTTATATTACAGTCCTCCCTGCTTTGCCAAGCCAATTTCCTCATTTGGTTATATCATAGTTTTTTGTTGTTGCTATGAAATCAGTACAGTTGCCCCTTGGTATCCACAGGTGGGATTCATTCCAAGACCCCCCACCCCACACACACAGTGAGGAAACCAAAATCTGCAGATGCTCAAGTCTTTTATATAAAATGGTGTGGTATTTGCATTTAACCTATACACATCCTCCCTTATACGCTAAACCCTCTCTAGGATACTTATAATATCTAATACAATGTAAATACTACGTAAATAGTTGTAAGTACAATATAAATTCTATGTATATAGCTGCGAGCGTTTTGGAACTTTCTGGAAATTTTTTAAAAATATTTTTGATCAGTGGTCACAGATGTGGAACCCCCAGATAAGGAAAGACAACTGTATTCAACATTTGCATTAATACTGATGTAAATATTGTTTAATGCTGGGCCATACTTTGAACAATTGTTAATGAATTAGTTTCGTGGACCCCTACTTGGGCCCTAGCCCAACTCGAGGCCCCCGTCTTGAGCCCCTTGCTGAACTGAAACCCCTCTGGCTCAGTTCAGGGAGGTTTTTTTCCATTCGGATTCACACAGCCAATAAGGAAACCAATGCTGAGGCTGAAACAGCAGGAGCTTTATTCAATGGCCAGAGAATGGAGAAGTGGGAACTTAGTTCACAAATCAACTTCTCGTCAGGGGGCGATCAAGTCAAGATTTTTTAAGGCAATGTTAATGAGGGGGAGGCATATGTATTGGTTTTCTAGGAAAAGGTGGAGTTCTTCCTGGTACTCGGGTGCCAACTCTTTTCTGCCCTTTTATGGTCCTTTGGCATCTGGGTTGGAAGCTGGTTGAACCATCATGGTGTGGATGGGTGGAGAACTTACTATTATAATGAGATGGTAATGAGCTGCAGGGCAACCTTTGTCCTACCTTTGGAGCTGAATCAGCTTGCACCAGTTTTCTTGTCGTTAGACTCTTGTTCCTGTGATGTTAACACAGCTAGAGGATATGGTTAGTTTTGGTCTTCTGCAAGTTTACCTGGAGGAAGGGGCAAGGGTATGGTTCTGAGGCAACAGCCTTGGTAACACTGACTACACTTACTTTCTCTTAAAACATTTCATTTGTCCTGAAATTAATAATCTCCTTGTTCTCCATTATTTGATTGTCTTTTAAGTACCTGTTCTTCCATTTTTCTCCCAATACTCCAACATATCTGTAAAACATCTATTAATAATTTCTCCAAATGTTCCAAAACATCATGTAACCCGTAAATTTCCATATTTTTTAAACTTAGAGATTTTCCTCCCAGAGGTTTCAGTTTCCCCTTTTATAACCTGGATTGGTTGTTCCTATGCCTGCTTCATAAGCTGTTATTCTGGGAGTTCCCTTCACCATTCCCCAGGCTTGGATTTCCTATATTTTGAGTTTCGTGTCTTCTCTCAGCTTATTCTTTTGTTCTCTGAAATACATCCTCCAGTGCCTTTCTCAGTTAGAGTACACAGTGTACAAATTTTTGAGTCTTCCCATGTCTGAAAGTGTTCATTCTGTCTTCCACTTGATTGATAGTCGGATTGGTATAGAATGCAAGGTTGAAAATATTTAGTATCTGAAAGTCTTCTTCCTGGCTATTCAGTGTCTTCAGAGAAGAATTCTTCAGTTACCTGATTAAGGATGCCTATTCCTAGCTGCCTGTATTCTAGGAGCAAAGATAGAGGATGAGGCCACAAGTCTAATAATTTAACTTCTACGTAATTCTCCTTTAGGTCTGTGTCTCATTCATGTTTTCTTCTTCACTTGGCATCTCCAAGTTGGGAGATTCCCAGATTTAATTTCTCTAAGAAGTTAGGGGTCACCTGCCTGACAAGGTAGGAGAGGAACTAATTTCTGGTAATATCCACACAACTTACTTTCACTTTCTGCATTAACTAATGACTTTATCCCTAAGCATTGAGGCCCTCAGGGGTACTTCGAAATGAATTGTTCTTTTTTCATCAGTCTTCCTTTACTGGCACTTAATTTTAGCCTCCTCTGTCCTTGTAAATGAACTATCATGCTCCTGTCTTTGAAAACAAAGTTACCCTCTCATCTGTTTTCTTCTTTCCTGTTTGTTTTATCTTTATGGGTTTATGCCTTACAGGCTGTAGTAGGCAGAATAATAACTCCCCCTCAAAGATATCCACATCCGAATCCCCGGAACCTGTATGTATATATATATATACATATATATATATATATATATATATATATCCCTGTAGTTGCCATTCACCTGGCCTGTGTGAATGGGCTGCTTCTGCGAGGTAGGTGCTCGTCCTGGGCTGCGGGTGGAGCTCAGGAGATGCAGCCGCTCCTCAGAGCCTCGTAGCACAGCCCAGCTGTAAGGGGCTCCCAGCAGGGACCAGAGGAAATGGTCCTCGTGGAAACTGTGGCTTAAAGTGCAACTGATTGGGTTTTCTTACTGGAAATGCTAACACATTCTCATCGTAGAAAGTTTGGAAAAGATACACAAGTGGAATGAAGAAAATAATTACCTATAATCCCAGTACACAGAGACAACAGTTATTGGTATCTTCCTGGATTGATGTGTATATAATACATATATATATATATATATATATATATGTATATATATAATCTTCCATGTTAAAAGGGACTTTGCAGATGTGATTAAATTAAGCATTTTGAGATTGGGAGATTACCCTGGATTATCTAGGTGAGCCCAATGTAATCACAATAGTCCTTATAAAAGGGAGATGGGAGGATCAGAGTTATTAGTTAGAGATGTGAGGATGGAAGCAAGAGGTTAGAATGATGAAACAAAGGGGCCATGAATCAAGGAATGCAGACCTCCTCTAGAAGTCCTCTAGAACTGTAAGAGAGTAAATTTGCGTTGCTTTAAGCTACACAAGTGTGGTAATTTGTTACAGCAGCAATAGGAAACTAATATGGATTGTGCTACCAACTGTGGGGTTTTGTAACAAATATCTAAATATGTAGAAATGGGTTTGGAACTGAGTAATTGGCAGAGGCTGGAAGGATTTTGACGAGCATGATAAGAAAAGCCTAGATTACCTTGAAGAGACTGTTAGAAATATGGGCATTAAAAGTGTTGCTGGTGAGGACTCAGAAGGAATATAGTAAAGAAAACATGCTGCCTTAGAGAATACCTAAATTATCATGAGCAGAATGTTGGTAGAAATGTAGATGTTTATAAAAAACCCTGCTGCTAAGGTCTCAGAAGGAAATGGTGAACATGTTATTGGAAACTGGAAGAAAGGGGACCATTGTTATATCATTGCAGAAAGCTTTGCTGAACTGTGCCCTACAGTTACGTGGAAAGCGGAACTTGTGAGCAGTGAACTTGGATATTTAGCTGAGATTTCCAAGCAAAGTGTTGAAGTTTCAGGCTAGTTTTTTCTTGCTGCTTATAATAAAATGCAAGAGAAAAGAGACAGATTGAGGGAAGGGCTATTATACAAAAAAGGAACCAGAACTTGATGATTTGTGAAATTTTCAACCTATCCAGATTATAAAAGTAGCTAAAATGAGGAGATTCAGTACCAGGAAATCATACCTGGAGAGAAAGCAAAGGGTGTGGCTAGACAATGCTAATGCTGCCTCGAAAGGAACAAGAGAGCAGAGTATTTACTCAGAGGGATCTTTGAAAAGATTACTCATGTGATTCATAGACCCCCTCAGCCATTTCAGCGGAGCTAAGCTGAAAAGAGATATGGGATTACCTAGGAAAGAGCTTTGGAATGGCTTCCTCTCTAATGGAGTGTATCCTTTTGATATACATGGCAGACTCACGTTTTTTGTAAACGTTATATCAGAAGAAATACTGCCATCTGTACTGAAAGAGACAGAGAAAAGATGAAATAAAAGAAGGCTAACGGACTCCCCAAAATCTACAAATAAGAACTGCTGGTAAAACTGCTTCACTGAAAACACATGCTGTGGTTCATAAAATGGAAGGATGATTTCAAAGGCAGAGTGGAGGGCCCTGAGGGTGGAGCCATGGGCTCAGAGGGAGGAGCTGGGAGCCAAAGAGGATTATTCCCTAGTGTATTCTGGATTGGATTTTAAATTTTCTTGGTACCACCAGTAACTCCTTTTTTCCTTTTACTTTCTCCCATTTTGAACAGAAATATATATAGCTGTTATCCTGTACCTGCCCCCGTCATTGTATTTTGGGATCAGATGACCTGTTTCTTGAGTTTCAGAGGTTCATAGATGGAGAGGGATTTTGCTCCAATATAGAATATACTGATAGTCTCACCCATACCAAATTAGGGGATTTCAATTATGAGATCTGTGACTTTTGATATGATGGAGACAATTTGATGAGATTTTGGACTTGAGTTGATGCTGTAATGAGTTGAGACTTTTGTGGACCTTGATATATGATGAATGTAGTTTGCATGTGAGGTGGACGTGCATCTTTGGGGCCTAGGGGGAAGACTACGGAAGGCTGAATAATGAACCTCCGAAGATGTCCATGTACTATTCCCTGGAACATGTGACAATGTTTCCTTACATGGTAAAACAGACTTTGCAGATTGATTATATTAAGGACCTTGAGATAGGAAATTATCCTGGGTTATCCTGGTGGACCTAATGTAATCACAAGAGTCCCTATAAAAGGGAGGCAGGAGAATCAGATTCATTAGTCTTAGATGTGAGAATAGAAGAACTAGGTTGAAGTGAAATGAAGAAAGGGCCATGAGCCAGGGAGTGCAGCCTCCAGAAGATGAAAAAGGTAAGGAAAAGGATTCTTCCCTGAAGCTTCTGGAAATCATACTGCTGACACCCTGATTTTAGAGTTTTGACCTCCAAAACTATAAGAAAATAAACACGTGTTGTTTTAGGCCACTAAGTTTGTGGCAGCAAAAAGAAACCAGTAAAGATTTTAATACATTTTAATGAGATTTTGTAAGGGGTTAGAGAGAAGAAGCATGTGTGTCTAGTTTCCCATGTCTTAACTAGAAATAAGTTGTATTATTATTATTAGAAAAAAATATTTAAAATATGTCCCCTTCAATAAAATCCTGCCTGTCCTTTGTAATCTAGCTAGCATCTAACCACTTCTGTGAAAACCTTTTCTTTTTAACTTCTCTAGCACTCAGTGGCTTATCTTTTTTGAACCTGTGTAATATTTACTATTTTTACTGCTTAATTTTATACTTAACCATATATAGTATTAATTTAGTGACTAAAGACTTCATATATTAATTCCTAAACCATTTGTCAACATATCTTAAATATATTGAGTATCTCCTAGTGCCAGGCACCATGCTGAGTGTTGAGATGCAAGATTCAAAGAGGAATCCAAGAGACAAATCATGCCTTGAAAAGCACAAATAGCATCCACTATTATAATTTCCTATTACCTTGTAAGACTCTGTCACTAGATTGTAGACTCCCTGAAGGCAGGGCATTTTATGTTCCTCTAATATGCTTGACATGATATTAGAATCTTAGTAGAACTTTATCTGTGAGGAAGATAGGAAGAAAAAAAGGAAAGAAAAAAAGTACAGTAATCTCTTCTAGGACAGGATGGAATTCTTTCTGTTCCCCACTATCAGAATGCCATTTAGGCAATCTTGCTAGAATAATCTATTAAAATAGTTTATTCCTCTTGGTAGGCAACTCTAAACAGTCACAAAATTAGCCTGAAATCTATTGTGTAGTTTCATTTAGAATGCGTCTCCTTAATTCTTGATCTATGTGTTATAATTAAAATTGAAACATCTGAAGACATTTTATATTGATGGTAATTTAGAATTTTTGATTTGGCCTTTTATAAAGGTTGTTTAAAGTCACATTCCCTAAAATACATTTTATGTTTCCTCCCTTGACCTTTAAGAAATTCATTTAGGCAATTAATGTCTATAATTAATAAAGTTAGTGATTTTAGCTCTTGTGCAGCAGAATCTCTAAGAAAAGGCCTCATACCTAGCCAATAAGAAAAAGAACATGTTTTAATTTTCAGTACATGCCTTTGGTTCCCATGGAAACAGTTCAGTAAAAGAAGTTTGAAATGTTACATATTATTTAATATCTTATATTCATATAAATATTACCAGAAGGTATGTCATATATATTCAAGTGTAAAGTATCATGGGAGTTAAACAAAGGAATATGTTAAATTGAAAGTCATTGTGGCCCCTTACTGTAGACACTGCTGGCCTGGAAGGAACTCAAGAACTATCTTGAAAAAATAATCAGTACCTTTAGTAGAAAGTGTAGTGATTTTATTAGTGAGGATTCTTGTAATCACAGTATAAGAATTCTATTTTGTAGAAAAAGACTTCAGAATTTGAATTTTAAGGTTTTGAGGGGATATCAGTTTAAAATTGGCTTACATTTATTCACTTAGATTTATTTGGGGATCAGTAAAACTGGATGGATCCCAAATAAAAGAAGTTATTGGCTTTGCATTCTAATGAAAAATTTCAAAATGGAAACCATTCCAATAAATATAGTTTTCACTTTCAACCAACTCCATATACTATTAACCAATCTCAACTACTAAGCCTAAGCATTTAGCTATTTCAGATCACTGAGAATTCTCAGTTTGTAACTCTACAAATCTTTTAGATTAGAATAACACTGTTGGATGGGACTTTGGAGATATTTATTTTCTTTCATATTTCTGGTTTATTAAAATCTCAGAATATTGAAGGAATTTGCTGAACACCATGAAGTCTATATATCATACTTTCTTCTGCAGCATATTTACATTGATTGTCACATGTAGTTTCTAGTTATGGCTACTACACATCACCCTGACCATTCCCTAATGCACTAATCCATGTGGAATCTTTCCTGGACTGCTTAGTCTCACAATGTGGAATGCTAAGGAAGGGACCACACCCACCCATGTTCCAGTAGTACCTTAAACTCTTATGTTTGCTTCCTTGTATGTCAGTCTTGTCAGTCTGTAAACTCTCTGAGGCTGAGGGCCATGTCTTATTGGTTTTTAATTCATCCTTGCCTGGCCTATCTGAAATGGAGCTCAATGAATTAATATTAACATGCTTTCCTTAGAGAAGTATATTCTTGTATTTAGCAATGTATATACTGGATAATTATTCTAAATAACTCTAGAAATAATTCTTTGCAAATATTTGAGTGTGTGGCACATGCTAAATTTCCAAATAGCCAACTAGCCTGTTGCCATATACACGAAAAGGCCTAAGTGGCTTTTCTGTGAGAATGATGCATGACTGGCTTTTAAATAGCTCAAAGGTTAAGAGATACTGGTAGAGTGTTACAAAAAACATCCATGTGACTGCATTGCCTAAGAAAAAGATAATTTCAAAATGTATCCTTAAGCAAATATTGCCAAGTCTTTTCCAGTACAAAACAGGGTGATTTACAAGCAAAGTGGTTACACTGACAAGATCTGATGGTACCCAGGACCCTTGGTGCTCTCTGATTCATCGCCTGACCTTGTCACTAAACTTCTTTTTGTGCCTGTGAGTGCAGCTGTAAAACTGCAAAAAGCAGTCTCCCTTAGAAAAGCCTTCCTTAACTGAGGGTTCTGAGAGGTATGTATCTGGAAAATAAAAGTAACTGTAAAGAAAATGCTATAAGCAATACTGTCAACCTCTGTAGCAAAAATTGCCCCAACTCATATTGAAATCTTTGACACGAAGAATTTTTAAAACATTTTTGACTCCCCGTCTCCCTATCCTATCCCCTTAGGATGGAATTAATCCTCTTTTGTAGCGTCAAACACCATGGAGTCCAATCAAAGAAGCAAAAGCTGCCATAATCGCTAGCAATCCAAACTACTTCACAAAAGCTGCCACATCAAGGCAAGGAGCTCTGCCTTCTGTCAGTGCTAGGGTTTCCTCCTAGGCAGCAGTGGCCAAGAGTGGAAGGGATATGATGACATGGACTCATGAAATATTTAGTTTATTGATATTGACTAAGATAAAATCAGTTGAGTGGTACAACAGTGTGGTATCTAAAATAAGCTCTTGTATGCAGGTCCAGTGCAATTCCTTTTATGTACAATTTAAATCTGTCTCTAAATGATCTTATAATTTACCTATTGAACAAGACCCCTACCAAATTCCTTTCTAGTGTTTCCCTGAATGTGGAGCTGACTGGATCATATTTTACTCTGATTACTGATTGACTTTCTGATTACTATTTACTTCATTTGAATAAACTTGGTTTTCATTATATTATAAATATAAAGGGAGCAGGATATAACTAGGGCAACTAGAAACGGGGTCCGTGCAGTTCAGTCTCAGTTATAACTTCTGCTTAATTCAGTCAAACTCAACTGTGTTCTTGACTCACCTTACTTCTATGATTGTAAGAGTTCAAATACTCTCTTACCTCCATTTCCTTTTCTTATCTGCTGTTCTCCAGTATCTCACCTGTACATGTTTCTGATTTCACTGATCTAACACATTCTGTTTCTACTTACTAAAGTGATGTATTTCCCTTCTTCCATGCCAGAAGTTTCTACTCTGCTTAAAAACCTGTCTAACAACCATTAAATCAATTCTGTGGTCTGGTGAGATTCACTCAACTAGGCACCATAAGGGGAATATTAAATACTGTTTGTAACTTTACCAAACTCTTCACAAAACAACATCCAATGTTTTATATATCTCCCACTTCTGCAGGCCATTCAGTTGAAACTCTTATTCTGGAGAAATCCAAGAGTGTCATTGCATTCCTCCCTATGTCATCCTATAGACAATTTTTTTATAACTTTACAAATATTTTTGATAAAATGAATGGTCTCAACTCTCACTGTTTAAATTTTTAGTTCAGTTGGCATGATAAAATATCTTCTACCTGAGCATTCTAATGGTATCTCACACTGTGTGCTCATATTTTAGAGGTAAGATTATTCACATTTAGAGGTTGAATTTTTAGGTCATTATTATTTAGATACCAAAGTTGGCTCTAGCTATCTATGTTATACATGCTGAAAAGAAACTGTGATGCATGCTTGAATTATGTAGGCTTTTATTTCTTTTGGAAAAATGTCATGTTTGTTAAATTTTAAAACGTTCTTTTTAATGTCAACTAACATTGAGATATAAATTAAACAAAGTACTAAATGGGGGAAAATGTACTATTAGATTATTCCAAGAATATTTTAACTCCAAAAATATGTTATGAGTCACAAAAGTACAGAGTTAGCACAAGGTATTCTTTAACACCATGTGCATTTATTTTAAAAGGTAAGTCATTTTATGTCAAATGGTAGGTATAGTCACCAAAATGGACTCTATCCACTAAAGAACATTTAGTAAAAAGAAATATAAGTACAGAAACATATTTGCCATTCATTTCAAAGTTTGTATGCTTTACAAATCATTTGAACAAAAAGTCTACAGATATAAGGAGACTATTATTTGACCAAAGTATTTGAATTAAAAAAAAATAGAATATTTTAACCATTAAAACAATATTCTGGTATAATTATATTTTTTCATATTGCTAGGGAGCATGTTTTCTTTATTTTAGTATTTCCCAAATCACTTAGTACAGCTCAATACATGTTGGTTCAATGAAGTAATTCTCTTGTTCTTTCCTGTTAATTTTCATTTTTGCTGTTGAGATTCAAAGGTCATCCTAAATGAGAAAAAAATATAATGGCTTGGCAAACTCATTAAAATTCATCCCCTTCATCTGAATGTTTTGCTGAATTAATTAATCTATTCATCGATCAAAGGTACACTGAGTGGAAACTATGTGCTATTATATGCCAGGTACCATTCAAGAACTGGCATGGAGATGAATAAAACACAAGACTTTTCAAAATATTCACAAGCTAGTGGGGAAGGCACATAATCAGATGATTAAGGTATAATCAACAAAAATAATTCATAAATAATCAATATGATCTATTTCCATCAACTTTGGGTACAGATCAATCAAATCTTTTTTCTTCTAAGTATCTACCATCCCATGTTAGCAGAAATCCCATAGTGTCTCCTTTGATCTCATTCCCCTTACTCCCATTTTAATACCCAGTAACCCAGGGGTAGTTGTTGAATCCAAAGACATCATTTTTGCTTTCAAATGTCAGGGAGAGAGAGAACTGAGAAAACGCATTTTAGTCTACCAGGTTTTCACCTTTGTTGTTTCCACAAGGATCTGGATTTCTCTCACATGTTTAGGTTTAAAGTCTTAGTTCTTTTGATTCATGCTTATATGTTTAGCTATGCCGCATCCTGCCCCATAGTTCTTGGGTCATCCCTGGTCACCACCTAGACAACTTCTAGACTCATGGTGAGATCTAATTTAGAAGTCTTGGAATCCTTTCTTTCCAATGAATCTCAGTAAATATCAGTCCAGTCAACCAGAAAGTTCATATAATACTGAACCTCAAAAAGTGAGGGATAAGAATTATAGAACTTTCCTCTTAGGTGTCTACTTAATCTCTGTGCAAATTGGTTAACCTCTTTATTAGATTATTTCTGTTTTTTGAAGAATATTAGGATATTGGGAGGGGCTACTTTTTCAAGCCACACACAGCACAACTTTCCCTTAAAGCGTCAGGTACCTGAAGTCTTTGATTTCTATAACAACAGTAGGGAGTTCAAGGTCCCCCAACCTCAAAAAATCTGCCTATAGGTTACTTGTCTCCACCTCTAGACACAGAATAGTGTCTTATTTATATTTACTATTTATTTTTCATTTTGATTCCTTGCACATGAGAATATACTCTATAATATGTAAAGAAAGTAATCTGGAAATATTGGGGAAACCCCTTTGGTTTAACTAATTTAAACATAGAGTAATAATACATTAGTTCACCCAGCAAATTTGTACTGAGTGTCTACTGCTTTCTAAGTTTTGGGACAGCAGTGAATATGAGGCACCAGCTCTTATGGAATGCATATGCTAGTGGTTGGAGGTTGGAGACACACAAAATTATAAACAAATATATATATATATATATATATATATATATATATATATATATGTAATATGGCAGATGGTGATCAGTGTTTGGAAAATAAAAATTGGGGTAGGAACAGAGGTTAACTGAGGGTGGAAGGAGGATATTATATAGAATATTTTAATAGAGCACCCAGGGAAACCCTCTGCAACGTGACCTTTGTGCCACCATCTGAAGGGAAGAGCACACCGTGACAAATATCTTATGGTAAGAGCATTCTTTGTGGAGGGAATAGTAAGATAGGAGCATGCTTTGTTTCAGTGAGGACAATCAGCCAGCTATGGATAAAGTAAGGATGGGAAGAGGGTATCTAAACACTTTTTTTAAAAAGGTTTAGAAGATTACATGGTGTATTGGTTTTCTATTGCTGCTATAACAAATTACCACAAACTTGGAGACTTAAAACAGCATAGATTAATTATATTACAGTTCTGGAAGTCAGAAGTCTGAAAATGGGTCTTATGGGGATAAAATCAAGGTGTCTGCAGGACTGCATTCCGTTTTGAAAGCTTTAGGGGAAAACCCATTTCCTTGCCTTTTCCAGTTTCTGGAGTCTACCTGCATTCTTTGGTTCATAGTCATCTTCCTCTATCTTCAAAGTCAGCAATGTTGCATCTCTCTGACCATTCTTCTGTAGTTGCATCTGTCTCTGACCTCCCTATCTGCCTCCCTCTTACAGTTTTTAAGGACACCTGTGATTTCATTGGGCTCAGCTGGATAATACAGGCTAATCTACCCATTTTAAAGTCAACTGAATAGCAGCCTTAATTCCCCTTTTGCCATGAACTCTAACATATTTACAGGTTCTGGGAATTAGGACGTGGACATCTTTGAGGGACCATTTTACACATACATAGACACACATATACACACACACATACACATATCAGAGTTGGGAAGACCTTCTTAAGCATGAGAGGACCCCTGCTACCACATGAGAAAAGAATAATATATCCTGTAATTAAAAATATAAAACTTTTTGGCAAAAACACCATACACAAAGTTAAAATTAGAAAATAATACTGTACCTTATATGGCATGTAAAGGACAGTTTTTTTTTTTTTTACTAATATGTATTAAAGCACCAATAACCTAAAAGAAAAATGGTCAAAGGACATTAACAGGCGGTTCTCAGGAAAAGATATACAAATGGACAAGAAACATGTAAAGAGATGCTTAATGCCACTCATAATTAGTGTTGCCAGATTTAGCAAATAAAAATACAGGATGCTTAGTTAAACTTGAACTTCAAATAAACAATGTATACTTCTTCTTCAGTACAAATATGTTCCAAACATTACAAGGACCATACTTACACTAAAAATTATTTGTTGTTAACAGAAATTCAAGTTTAACTGGGCATCCTTTATTTTATCGGGCAGCTTTACTCATAGTGAAAGAAATATAAATTAAGAAAGCAATGTGGGGCTTCCCTGGTGGTGTAGTGGTTGAGAGTCCGCCTGCCGATGCAGGGGACACGGGTTCGTGCCCCGGTCCGAGAAGATCCCACATGCCACGGAGCGGCTGGGCCCATGAGCCATGGCCGCTGAGCCTGCGCGTCCGGAGCCTGTGCTCCGCAACGGGAGAGGCCACAACAGTGAGAGGCCCGCGTACCGCAAAAAAAAAAAAAAAAAGAAAGCAATGTGAATCCATCTTAATAGCAGCTGGTAAAAATTTAAAATGATTGTACCCTGTGTGTTTAATGTTGTCTGATTTCTAGGCAAGGAGTACCTCAGTTAACCCAGTCTCCTAAGGCTCATGGCCCCGAATTAGTTTTGTCACCCTAAACCTGAGTTACAGTGTACCACAGGTCAGCATCTAGGCACAGTTTTGCAAACCAAAACACAGTCTTTCTTGTTTGCCCTGTCGAAACAACCAGGCTCTGCCTTGGTATTCTGTGGGTACTCTGATTCATTTGGAGCCTAGAGCCATGTTCTTAACCCCAGCCTGTGTGCTTCAGTTCTAGAAGCCATTATCTCATCTTGTCAGCTCTCTCAGATTCACTGTGTCACCAAGACTGCTTTTCTGTGTCTTGCTCCATTTGAGACAATATGACTTGGAACCAAAAAAGCTGAAGTTTTTATTGCCTTTACCACCAAACATTGTTATCAGGGGAACGTGGGCTTGGTTTAAAATGAGCTGCTGAACTGAAACTTTATGCCTGTTGATTATTAACTCCCCATTTCAGTTAAACAAGATGAATAAGCTCTAGAGATCTTCTGTGCAATATTGTACAGTCAACAATAATGTGTTATACACTTAAAATTGAGGATATATCTCATGTTGTGTTCTTACCACAGTAAAATAAAGTTAAAAAATAATAAAGTGAGCTGCTGAGTGTTGCAGCCACTCAGACATTTCGCATGTCATCTATAGCTGAAGAAGAAGCACTCTCACAGACCTGTTACATAGGAAAGGAAACAGCAAGAATAACTATGAGAACAGAGGCAAAAGTATAATCAGAACCCTACAACTCACTGAGAAAACCATTACTGCTGGTGGTACAGTAAAGCCTTGCCAGGTTGGGAAGCTTCATCAGCTTTATGCAGGAAAACCCCATGGAGAATAAGTGCAGGAGATTCTTCTGTGTGTTCAGCAATAAAAGAAGGCATGGGAAACAGGAAATCTGTGTTCTTCCTGCTCTTGCCGTATAATACAATCAATGTGCATATCATCTTCTGATCCAACATAACACCTTGATTGTTACATACACAGAAGTACTGTTAGCAGAGCCTGTCTGACTATGCAAAATAACTTGAGAGGTAAGTGACTGGGAGGTACAGGATGTTTCCAGGACCTTATAGTCCAAAGCAACTAAAACTTATAAAAAAACAAATAACAGAAAAAACTAGTAATTTACAGAATAACCCTAGGCCTTTTCAAAGGCCAAGATAAATTATCACAAAATGAAAAAGTAGGTGTGATGAAGATGAAAAAGTAGCAAGAGCCTTAATAAATAAAGAGCTCTAAGAATCAATATTAACAGTTGAATACTTCTGCAGTGTTGCTCTATTTGCTGCTTTAGATCCATTCTTTTGCCATTTTCTGCTCTGCTTGATATTCTGAGGACTAACCTCTGAGAAACATATCATTAAGACTCACTTAAATGCTGGCTTTCAGTTGAGTTCAGCCAATGGAACACTCTGAGTGCAAGAGAAAAATGATTCCCCACTCCCAACCTACCTTGCAGTGGCTAGATCCCTCAAAGAATCCCTTCAACAACTGTATCTGGAAAATCACTGGACGCTTTAAGCCAAGATATACGGATACCTGGGGAACAACAACACAGATTGGTGGGACATTCTTGACTCTTTAGATTCTGCTTGCCTGAAGGTCACACAACTTTCTGCCCTAAGTAGAGAGGACAAGTGCTACACATTTCACAAATCAAAACATAGCTAAGGCAGTTTCTTATTTTCCAAAATCTCATTTAGTAACTTTTCATTTCTAAGACTTTAGGCATCCAGTTTCTAACGTGTTTAGAAAGGACTTGTGGAGTTTTATACAGTTGTCAAATTTTATTCAGGGCAATATATTTGCTGTACTTTAAATTTTTATCCAAAACTTTTTCTTCCACTTATTAGAAGTTGTTTCTTAAAGATGAGACACTCCAGGCCTTTCCTCCTTTTAAAGAACGGATAGGATGAGGACTTCCTTGATCTGACCAAGACAGGCATGTCTTCGCATGGAGAAGTGCAGGCCTCACAACACCCACTGCCTCCATGCCACCAGTGCAGTACCCTCATCTCTATCGTGGAATTGGTCAGTTTTACCAGAGGTGGGAATGGAGAGGGCTGAATAGGTTAGGAAAGGCTGGTGATTGTTAATATCTTATATCCCATGTACTTGTAAAATTAATTAATTTGTGCATAAAACATGGATTAAAAGAATGGTAAGAGAAACCATTAAGAAAAGGGGAGATAAGTGTACAAGGGTTGAGAAAATTACTTTAACTATTACATTCAGTTCTGCACATTTTCAGAGTCAATAATGGAAAGAAATCGATATAGATCTCACCACCTGATTTCTGAAAAGCAGAGAAGTTCTTTTCACAAATAAGGAACCTGTATTCTGCAAGTCTGCCTCGCTCCTCACCTGCTAAACAATCCGAGCTTAATATTTGCATCGGGAGAATGGATCACAAAAAAGACTCAGTTTTTATGGACTGCAAAGGGTTGTTGCAAGGGCCAAATGATCAAATGTGGAAAAAGTACCTTGTGAATTATAAAATCCTGTGTAAGTGGGAATCCTTAATATGACCACTGAACTGTAGGTAGGAGACACCAAGTGTTCCTTCACCTTCAATTTTAAAAGAAAATTGTATTGCATTAGAATTTTCTAAAAGATATTAAGTCAGTATTTTAACAGCAGTTTTGAAGAAGACATGGAAATGTTTTCAACTGGCTGACTCAGTGTTGAGCAACACATACGCATAGTGCTTAATTAAGTAGCAGATGTTTGATGCAAAATTGAAAATGTGCAAGTGCAAGTGAATAAATGGAAGTGTTAACTGTGTAGGTATGTATTTATATGTATATATGTACATGTATATTCATATTTGTGTGTGTATATTGATAGGTTTATATGAATAAATGATTATATGCTGTGAGTGGCATCATATAGGCTTATTTGGATATTCCTCAAACAGCCGGATACCTTGAAATTATTTTGGTTCTCTAGGCTAAGAAGTGCTGTGATACATTTTTTTTTCTTAATGCACTTTATTTGTAGTATTTGCTTTTTAAAAATTTTAAGTTGTATTTTTATTCCCAAGATTACAAAGTGTTGGGTTTTTTTTTCGCTTTATAGTGGTGTGTTAGTTTCTGCTTTATAACAAAGTGAATCAGCTATACATATACGTATATCGCCATATCTCCTCCCTCTTGTATCTCCCTCCCACCCACCCTCGCTATCCCACCACTCTAGGTGGTCACAAAGAACCGAGCTGATCTCCCTGTGCTATGTGGCTGCTTCCTACTAGCTATTTTACATTTGATAGTATATATTAGTCCATGCCACTCTCTCACTTCGTCCCAGCTTACCCTTCCCCCTCCCTGTGTCCTCAAGTCCATTCTCTACATCTGCGTCTTTATTCCTGTCGTGCCCCTAGGTTCATCAGAAACATTTTTTTTTCTTTTTAGATTCCATATCTATGTGTTAGCATGTGGTATTTGTTTTTTTCTTTCTGACTTATTTCACTCTGTATGACATACTCTAGGTCCATGCACCTAACTACAAATAACTCAATTTCATTTCTTTTTATGGCTGAGGAATATTCCATTGTATATACGTGCCACATCTTCTTTATCCATTCATCTGTTGATGGACACTTAGGTTGCTTCCATATCCTCACTATTGTAAATAGAGCTGCAATGAATATTTTGGTACATGACACTTTTTGAATCAGGGTTTCCTCAGGATATATGCTCAGTGGTGGGATTGCTGGGTCATATGGTAGTTGTATTTTTAGTTTTTTAAGGAAGCTCCATACTGTTCTCCATAGTGGCTGTATCAATTTACATTCCCACCAACAGTGCAAGAGGATTGCCTTTTCTCCACACCCTCTCCAACATTGATTGTTTGCAGATTTTTTGATGATGGCCATTCTGACTGGTGTGAGGTGATACCTCATTGTAGTTTTGATTTGCATTTCTCTAATGATTAGTGATGTTGAGCATCCTTTCATCTCTTTGTTGGCAATCTGTATATCTTCTTTGGAGAAATGTCTATTTAAGTCTTCTGCCCATTTTTGGATTGGGTTGTTTGTTTTTCTGATATTGAGCTGCATGAGCTGCTTGTACATTTTAGAGATTAATCCTTTTTTCATTGCTTCATTTGCCAATATTTTCTCCCATTCTGAGGGTTGTATTTTCGTCTTGTATGTGGTTTCCTTTGCTGTGCAAAAGCTTTGAAGTTTCATTAGGTCTCATTTGTTTATTTTTGTTTTTATTTCCATTTCTCTAGGAGGTGGGTCAAAAAGGATCTTGCTGTCATTTATGTCATACAGTGTTCTGCCTATGTTTTCCTCTAAGAGTTTGATAGTGTCCAGTCTTATATTTAGGTCTTTAATCCATTTCAGTTTATTTTTGTGTATCGTGTTAGGGAGTGTTCTAATTTCATTCTTTTACATGTAACTGTCCAGTTTTCCCAGCACCACTTATTGAAGAGGCTGTCTTTCCGCCATTGTATATTCTTGCCTCCTTTGTCAAAGATAAGGTAACCATATATGTGTGGGTTTATAGCTGGGCTCTCTATCCTGTTCCATTGATCTATATTTCTGTTTTTGTGCCAGTACCATACTGCCTTGATTACTGTAGCTTTGTAGTATAGTCTGAACTCAGGGAGCCTGATTCCTCCAGCTCTGTTTTTCTTTCTCAAGATTGCTTTGGCTATTCGGGGTCTTTTGTGTTTCCATACAAATTGTGAAATTTTTTGTTCTAGTTCTGTGAAAAATGCCATTGGTAGTTTGATAGGGATTGCATGGAATCTGTAGACTGCTTTGTGTAATATCGTCATTTTCACAATGTACATTCTTCCTATCCAAGAACATGGTATATCTCTCCATCTGTTTGTATCATCTTTAATTTCTTTCATCAGTGTCTTATAGTTTTCTGCATACAGGTCTTTTGTCTCCTTAGGTAGGTTTATTCCTAGGTGTTTTATTCTTTTTGTTGCAATAGGAAATGGGAGTGTTTCCTTAATTTCTCTTTCACATGTTTTCATCATTAGTGTATAGGGATGCAAGAGATTTCTGTCCATTAATTTTGTATCCTGCTACTATACCAAATTCATTGATTAGCTCTAGTAATTTTCTGGTGACATCTTTAGTATACTCTATGTATTGTATTATGTCATCTGCAAACAGTGGCAGCTTTATTTATTCTTTTCCGATTTGGATTCCTTTTATTTCTTTTTCTTCTCTGATTGCTGTGGCTAAAACTTCCAGAACTATGTTGAATAATAGTGGTGAGAGTGGGCCACCTTGTCTTGTTCCTGATCTTAGTGGAAATGGTTTCAGTTTTTCACCACTGAGAACAATGTTGGCAGGGTGCTTGTCATATATGGCCTTTATTATGTTGAGGTAAGTTCCCTCTATGCCTGCTTTCTGGAGGGTTTTTATCATAAATGGGTGTTGAATTTTGTCAAAAGCTTTTTCTGCATCTATTGAGATGATCATATGGTTTTTATCCTTCAATTTGTTAATACGATGTATCACATTGACTGATTTGCATATATTGAAGAATCCTTGCATTCCTTGGATAAACCCCACTTGATCATGGTGTATGATCCTTTTAATGTACTGTTGGATTCTGTTGCTAGCATTTTGTTGAGGATGTTTGCATCTATGTTCATCAGTGATATTGGCCCGTAGTTTACTTTCTTTGTGACGTCTTTATCTGGTTTTGGTATCAGGATGATGGTGACCTCATAGAATGAGTTTGGGAGTGTTCCTACCTCTGCTATATTTTGGAAGAGTTTGAGAAGGATAGGTGTTAGGTCTTCTCTAAATGTTTGATAGAGTTCGCCTGTGAAGCCATCTGGTCCCAGGCTTTTGTTTGTTGGAAGATTTTTAATCACAGTCTCAATTTCACTGGTTGTGATTGGTCTGTTTATATTTGTGCTTTTCTGAGAAATAGTCCGTTTCTTCCAGGTGTCCATTTTATTGGCATATAGTTGCTTGTCGTAATCTCTCATGATCCTTTGTATTTCTGCAGTGTCAGTTGTTACTTCTCCTTTTTCATTTCTATTTCTGTTGATTTGAGTCTTCTCCGTTTTTTTCTTGATGTGTCTTGATAATGGTTTATCAATTTTGTTTATCTTCTCAAAGAACCAGCTTTTAGTTTTATTGATCTTTGGTATCATTTCCTTCATTTCTTTTTCATTTATTTCTGATCTGATCTTTATGATTTCTTTCCTTCTGCTAACTTTGGGGGTTTTTTGTTCTTCTTTATCTAATTGCTTTAGATGTAATGTTAGGTTGTTTATTTGAAATATTTCTTGTTTCTTGAGGTAGGATTGTATTGCTATAAACATCCCTGTTAGAATTCCTTTTGCTGCATCCCATAGGTTTTGGGTCATCATGTTTTCATTGTCATTTGTTTCTAGGTATTTTTTAATTTCCTCTTTGATTCTTCAGTGATCTCTTTGTTATTTAGTACTGTATTGTTTAGCCTCCATGTGTTTGTATTTTTTACAGGTATTTTCCTGTAATTGATATCTTCCCCTGATACAATGCTTGTCTGTTATTCCACTTAGGAACATCTGACTTTCCAATGTATCTTCAGGGGTCTGGGGTGTGGGGAACATGGGGAGCTGTTGGTCAAAGGGTGCAAACTTCCAGTTATACGATGAATATGTTCTGGAGATCTAATATACAGCATGGTGAATACAGTTAATAGTAACAGTATTGTATTATATATTCGAAAGTTGCTATGAGAGTAAATATTAAATGTTCTCGCCCCCCCCACACACACACAATAGGTAATTTCAGGCAGACCTCGTTTTATTGGGCTTTACATTATTACACTCCACAAATACTGCATTTTTTTACAAATTGAGGGTTTATGACACCCCTGTGTCGAGCAAGTCTGTCAGCACCATTTTTCCAACAGCATTTGATCAGTTCATGTCTCTATCATATTTTGGTAATTCTAGCAATATTTCATACTTTTTCATTATTATATTTGTTATGGTGATGTGATCTTTGATGTTGCTATTGCTAAAAGATTACAACTCACTGAAGGCTCAGATGATGGTTAGCATTTTTTAGCAATAAAGGATTTTTAAAGTAAGGTTTGCACATTGTTTTTTAGACATAATTCTATTGCACACTTAATAGACTGTAGTATAGTGTAAACATAACTTTTATATGCACAGAGAAACCAAAAAATTTGTGTAACTTGCTTTATTCCGATATTCACTTTATGATCGTGGCCTGGAACCAAACCCACAATATCTTCTAGATATGCCTGTATGTGAGGTGATGGAAGTGTTAACTAACTCTTTTGTGGTAATTGTTTAGCAGTATATACATGTATCAAATAACCTTATTGTATACCTTAAACTTACATAATGTTATATGTCAGTTATATGTAATAAAGCTGGGGAAAAAAAGAAAACTTCAGTGAAGCTGGTATACTTTTAATGATGGTGGTATAAATTGATATAACTCATTTGGAAAGTAAATTGTCAATATTAATTAAGCCATAAAATAGGCATGCTCTTTGACCCAGTAATTCTATTACTAGAAATGCAATCTAAGTAAATAATCAAAAAACATTAAAAGGAAATGCTCCAAGTCCAACTATGTAAATCGCTACCTAATTTGTAACAGGAAAAAGTGTATCTAATTGAGCTAACAAGAGGAAAATGGGAAAGTAAATTATAGTACATCTATAGTGAATATTATGCAGTTATTAAAT
This sequence comes from Lipotes vexillifer, assembly GCF_000442215.2. Classification (NCBI taxonomy): domain Eukaryota; kingdom Metazoa; phylum Chordata; class Mammalia; order Artiodactyla; family Lipotidae; genus Lipotes; species Lipotes vexillifer. The sequence goes on from NW_006780523.1 coordinate 830,148, forward strand.
ATGGTGATTAATAACATTTTGGCACAAGGCTTATAATTTAGAAGGTTTTAAATATGAACTTAGTGACATTTTAATGGTATTTAATAGGTTCCAAATTCAGCACATGAAAATTATCTTCTTTTCCCTACCCCCATTTTAACCATCCCTAAGCAACATTTATCCCCCTCTGTTCCTTATAATGGCTAACAGCACTACCATCCACTCAGGCATCTACGCTAGAAACCTGAGAATTATTTTCGATTCTTCTGTCCTCATCATCCTCACTGTCAAGCAGTCATCTACACTTTCTGACATGCACATTTTTTTCTTTGTGTCTACTTTGAATCAGGCCTTCACTGTCTTTCAACTGGACTTTTAAAATAGCCACTTATTTTGTTTGGTTTCCCAGTCTAGATTTTCTTTCTCCAGATCTTGAAAACACCTGCTGTCAATCCTTGTCCCAAAATGTAAATTTGATTATGCCATTCCCTGGTTCAACAACCTTCAGTGACTTCTCATCCCCTGTAAGAGATTTTCTTAGTACACTATTCTAATTTCCACACAATTTGACCTGAATGCAGGAGCATGCTGAAATTGGCTCATAACAGCTTGCAGGAGCCCATTCTGAGCAACCCTTCCCAATTCTGTGTTCACTGGCATATGATAGAAGCTTGAAGTTGGCCATGATGCTAATATTTATACCACATAAATTGGCAAATCCTACATATCCAATCTGTTCATTTTGTCAGGAACTCTCTCCTCCTACCCCAGTCCTTTCCTGTCTATGAAAATCCTACTTATCCTTCAAAACCAATTAAAATACTCCTATGAATATTACAAGATACCCTCCCCAACCACCAAACTGAAATGTGTCTTTCCCCCGTACTCCCAGAGAATAGTCCTTGTCCCTCTGATAAAAACAGGTAGAATTGTTGGTCTTATTTGATACTTAATTGTGTACGTGGCTGCTTCCTTTACAAGTGTGTGAATATTTGGACAGCCTAGACAGTTTTATATTCATCTTGCTTTCATCCCCAGCACCCAACAGAATGCTTTGTACTATAGAAAGTGAATAATAGTAATAATAATTGAATTAAAATGAAATGGACTGAAAAAAGCATGACTTATGATCTTATCATGGTGCAGATACTCAAAGATCTTCTAAATGACAAAGGGAAAAATAATACAACAGTTGAAAACAAAACAAATATTCCCTTTTTAAGACTGTACCCTGATCATTTACTCATGGATTCAAGCAGCATATTTTTCCAAACTCCATGATACAGTATAATATTAAATATTTTGAGTGAACTTGCTAAAGATTTCTTTATATCACAAAATATTTTTCATAAGAAATTTGGCATTCATCCAGGCTCAAATAATTCAGTTATGCCCCCCTTCCATTTTAGTTATTGTTGACATGTGAATGATATTTAGACAATTTAGACTTATCATTATTCATTTTTCTACTCATCTTTGTCAGTTGGTCAATCAGCATACCTCTCTTTTATTGCAGTGACAGCTTCAGAAATACAGAAAATTGATTTATAAATGGGTGAGCAGTACATTGATTGGCCTTTGGATTCAACTGCTTTATCCATTTGGAAGTATGAACTGTGCAGTTTTTAATGGAAATAACTTTAATTACATTTTTCTTATTGCAAAATCAATAGGTTCTCATTAACTAAAAAACAAAGATGCACGTAAGCAAAATGAAGTCACAAAAATGACCTACCATTTAATCTACCCAGAGAGAGATACAATTGTATATCCTTTCCCTGTATATGCATATATTTACTCATTCATTCAATCGTCCATCAAATATTTATGTGCCAAGAACATTTTTAGGTCTTAGAGATAGACAATTGAACAAAACAGACAAGGCATCTCCACTAATGGAACTTAAACTCTAGAGATGAATACAAAGAATAAATAAAGTATGCATATATTTACAAATATTAGATAGCTTCTAAGAAATAAAAAGACTAGTGCAAGTAAAGGAATAGAAAGTAGGGTGATGGGGTGTTAGATAAAGTAGTCAAGGAAGGTCTGTCTAAGAGTGTGACATCAAAGTAGAGATCTGAATAAAAAGAGAAGGCCATGTGGGTATCTGAGGGAAGGGCACTGCAAGCAGAGAGAACATCATGCAAATGCAAAAAGGTAGAAATGAACTTGTCATGTTTAAGGAGGAGTAAAAAAGTCAAATGTGTTTGGAGCACAGTAAGTGAAAGGAGTGACTAATAAGAGATAAAGTCTGGAATATGCTTAGTACCAGAATATGTAGTGCCCTATCTGCCATTTTAAGGACTTTGTATTGTATTTTAACTATTAATGGGAAGACATTATAAAGTTTTAAATGGGCATGGGATATAATCTGATATATATTTTTAAAGGGATCAGTTGGCTGATCAGTGGTGGCGGTGAAGTTGAAAGCAAGGTGATGAGCTGTCTCTGGACACCTTTTGACTTGACAGAATTTGATAACTGGGCATGGAGTATGAGAAGTAAAAAGGAAGTCAAGGATAAATTCTAGGTTTTTGGCCAAAGCAACAGGTAAAATGGAGTTGCTATTGGAGGAAGAGCAGGCTTGAGTGAGAAAATCCTGAATTTAAATTTTGGACATATTATCATCCTTATTAGACATCCAAATGAAAATGTTAACTAGATAGTTGGATATAGAGACACAGATCTGAGTGGAATGTTACTAGCTGGAAATAAAAATTTGAGAATCATCAGTGAAAGGACAGGATATAAAGTCACAGGACTTGGTGACTTCACCTAGAGAGGGGGAATAAATAGAGATGAGAAGATGTCCTGGGATGACCCTTGGAATACTCCAACATTTAGAAATCTCAAAGAAATCAGGAGAAATTAAAAAAACAAACAAAAAACTGAACCAGACTAAGGGAGTGGCAATAAAATAGGAAGAAACCAGTGGATTTGATATCATGGACACAGATGAAGGGAGTGATTAACTCCATCAAAAGATCTTAGATTGGCAGGTGGATTTGGCAATTACAGCACTCATTGGTGAAATTGTCAGAATCATTGGAGTTAGTTTAGATTTTTGGCATGTTATATTTACATGTGATGTGATTAGATAGAAGTGGATATATTAGAGTTGTGCAGTTTTTGTCAATTGCTTTAGTAGAGTTAGGTAAGTCCATATTGAGTGTTTGAAACAGAAAACTGACCTCATTAATTCAGTAAATATTATTGGTGTTCACTATCTGCCATGTACTCTCCTGGGTGCTAGGAGTGGGGCACAGGCAAATAAAACAAAAGTCTTAATATAAGGAGCTCATATTCTAATGAGGAGAGACAGACAATCAACACACTAAATAAGTAAAATAAATGGTATGTCAGATGGCAATCAGTATTATGGAGAAAAATGAAATGGGAAAGGGGCATGCATAGTGAATGCCAAGGTGAAGGAAAGGTTTTAATTTATTTACTTTTTTTATTTTCTCAACTTTATTTAGGTATAATTAGCAAATAAAATTGTAATATATTTAAAGTGTACAATGTGATGTTTTGATATACGTTTACATTGTGAAAGAATTCCCACAATGAAGTTAATTAACACATCTATCACCTCATATAGTTACCTTTGGTTTGTTTCGGTTTTTGTTTGGTGAGAATGCTTAAGATCTACTTTCTTAGCAAATTTCAGTTATACAGTACAGTATTATGAACGATTGTCATAGGATGGTCAAGGAAAGCTTCTCTGATAAGGTGAAATTTGAGCAAAGACATGGAAGAGGTGAGGTGTCTGGAGGAAGAATTTTCTGGCTAGAGGGAAGAGCATGTTCCGTCTGAGGACGGAACATGCTGGACTTGTTCTAGAGAAGGTAAGAAGACCAGTGTGACTGGAGTGTCGTGAGGAAGAGGTAGAGTAGTAGTAAGTGAGATCAGAGAGCAAGGGAGGGGCAAAAGCAGGAGATAGGGCAGATCACTTAGGGCCTTTTAGGAAACTGTAAGATGGCAGGTCAGGACAAATAACAACACCCTGCGAATGGTGCTTTTCCACCGAGATGTGAGACAGAACAGATGCTGACAGTGCCCACAATGCTGGGAGGTTGGGTCTTTTTGTGGAACTCCAAATCCAGTCTGACCCCTCCAGTGGTTGCAAGACTGCAATTTTTCACAGCAACCATGATTTCTAGGCTGCAAAAGAAGAGGTTTGGATGAGATCAAGTTAAAGTTCCACAAACTCTGCGATTTTAACCAAGGTTCAGC
>NW_006780523.1:834444-854711 GCF_000442215.2 Lipotes vexillifer
CAAGCTTTTGTAATTTCCAGAGTTCTGAAAAAGTTGATTTTGACAATTTTGCCAGTATTTTCATTGCTTTTATAGAGGAGCAGATTATGGAGGTTCTCTACCATTCAGGAAGTCTTCACTTGTTCTATTAGGTACTTATGATGGGGTGTTTAAATTGCCAGCTATCTTAGTGGGCTTGTGTATTTATCCTTTCACTTCTTCATATATTGACCCCATTATCAATGTGCAATAACCTCCCTTATTATCTGGTAATTTTCCTCGTTCCAGTGTCTGTTTTCTCTGATATTAATGTAACGTCCACAGCTTTATTTTGATTTGTATTTGTATGGTATATATTTTCCCCATACTTTTGTTTTTATTCTATCTTTATATTTAAAGTGGGTTTTTTGTATATATAGGCATACCTCAGAGATACTACAGGTTTAGTTCCAGGCCACCACAATAAGGCAAATATTGCAGTAAAGTGAGTCACATGATTTTTTTCCAGTACGTATAAAATTATGTTTATACTATAGTGTAGTCTATTACGTGTGCAATAGCATTATGTCTTAAAAAGCAATGTATAAACCTTAATTTCAAATACTTTATTGCTAAAAAATGCTAACCATCATCTGAGCCTTCAATGAGTCATAATCTTTTTGCAGTAGTAACATCAAACATCACTGATCACAGACCACCATAACAAATACAATGATAATGAAAAAGTTTGAACCATTGCGAGAATTACCAAAATGTGACATGGAGACAAAAAGTGATCAAATGCCATTGGAAAAATGAGGCTGATAGACTTGCTTGATGCAAGGTTGCCAGAAACCTTCAATTTGTAAAAAATGTAGTATCTGTGAAGCACAGTAAAGTGATACACAATAAAACAAGGTAGGCCTGTAGCATATTTCTGTGTTTTATTTTATTATCTACTATGACAAACTGACTTTTACGTATGGTGTTTACATCATTTAAATTTAGTGTAATTATTGATAGGTTTGGGTTTAAACCTACTGTGTTGCTGTATATTTTCTATTTGTCCCATTTGCTCTTTATTTCATTTTTCCTCTTTTTGTGCTTTCTCCTGGACAAATTTTTATGATTTTATTTTCTCTCCACTGTTGAATTGTTAGCTCCTCCTCTCTGTTTTTTTTTTTTTCAATTTATTTTTTGGTTGCTTTTGAGATACAACATAACATTTTAAACTTATTCTTGTCTACCTTTAAATAATAGTATGTAACTTCAAATATTGTGAAAGAACCTGACAATAGTATATTTCCATTTTTTTGCCATTTCATTATGACTTTTTAAAAACGAGAAAAAAAAGTATTTTATATTTACCACACATTTAGTATTTTTAGAGCTCCTCCTCTGTGTAGATACAAATTTTTATCTGTCATTTTTCTTTAGCCTGAAGAACTTCCTTTAACATTTCATGTAATACAAATATGCTGGCAATGAATTCTATTGCTTAAAATGAGATACTAGAAAAATTAAGATACTGAAGATGTCTTTATTTTGCCTTCATTTTTTTGAAACATATTTTTGTTAGATAAAGAATTCTAGGTTGACAGATTTTTTTCTTTCAACAGTTTAAAGATGTTCCTCTACTTTCTCCTGCCTTCATAATTGCTGATGAGAAGTATACTGTCATTCTTATCTGTGTTCCTCTGTATGTGATGAGTCATTTAGCTCTGACTGTTTTAAAGTTTTCTCTTTATCACTGTTTTTCAGTAATTTGATTACTGAAATGTAATCAGTAGTGTGCCTTGGTGTGGCTCTCTTTAGTTTTATTTTCCTTGGCATTTGTTATATTTCTTAGATATGTGAGTTTATAGTTTTACTCAAATTTGGAAGATTTCCAGCCATTGTTACAGCTTATCTCACAGTTCACCGATGTTCACATTTATCTTTATCTTATCACAGTTCATATTTATCTTTCATTCCTTTTTTCTCTATGTGCCTCAATTTGGATAAATTCTATTGCTATGTCTTCAAACTCACTGATATCTTCTTCTGCAGAGTCTAACTTGCTAATAATCACATTCAGTGTATTTTTCATTTCAGATATTTTTTATCTCTACAAGTTTCATGTGATACTTTTTTCTCTCCTCATCATGCTCCTATTTCTGTCTACCTACTTGCATATATGAAGCATATATGCATATATAAACACACACACACACATATATACACACACATTAGTTGTTTTGACATATCTCTCTGTTAGTTCTATTATCTCTGTTAATTCTTGATTTGTTTCTGTTAATTAGTATTTTTCCTGTTTGTTGTGGTGGATCATATTTTCCTGCTTCTTTGCATGCTTGGGGAATTTTATCTGTTTAGATACTGATTTTGTTGTAAGTTTTAAATAGTGCTGAGTTTATTCTGGCTTGCAGTTTAGTTACTTAGAATCAGTTAGTTTGTTTCAAGGCTTGGTTTCAACTTTGTTAGGTGTGATTCATAGCAACTTTTAATCTAGAGCTAATCTAGCTTCACTACTAAGGTGATACCATTCTGGGAATTCAACCCTATCATCCATATATTATGAAATCTTTCTCTTCTGATTTGTGGAATCATGAACTGTTCCTAGTTGTGTGTGGAATTTAGTAATTCCACACACAACTAGGAACAGTTCATGATTCCTCTCTCTACTCCATTCTGCTTGTTCTGTTCAAGACGTCAGGTAATTTCCTGTCATGTGTGCATAGATCAGTACTCAATCAAGACCCAAGGTTTCATCTCGGCCTATCTCCAGAGCCCTTTCATTCTCTTTATGCAGCTCCCTATTCTCCAGTGATATGTCCCACAAATTTTCATCCCCCAGGTTCTTATTTTTATCTTCTTAGATCAGCATGACTGCAGGCCCTGATTGGGTTCCCCCTCCCTGAAATGTGACCTAGAATCTGCTCCTAGGAAATAAATTGGTGAAATAATAGTGTTACCTTGTTGTCTTTCTGTCAGGGATCACATTCCTGACTGTCTGTTGTCCAATGCCTGAAAACCTTTGTTCCATTTTTTTTTCTTTTTTCCTATTGCTTAAAATAAGAGGATCAATCTGATTCTTGTTACTCCATCTTGACTGACATTTATTTTGAAAAGATCTCTCTGGCTGCTGTGTTGACAATAGACTAAAGGGGAGAAAGAGTGCAGCAGGGAGAACAATCAGGAAGCTGTTATGTATAAGTCCAGACTAGATAAGATAATAGCTTGGATCTCAGTGGCAGCAGTGGAGGTTGAGAGGACTGGTCACAATTTGGATATCCTTTGAAGGTAGAGACAATAGGATTTTCTTTCACAGTGAGTGTGAGTTGTGAAAGAGAGGAATCAAGAGTGACTAAAATATTTTGTTAACATTTATTTGCCAATTTATTTCATGATTATTAGTTTACTTGAATTTGCTAGCTCTTTTTAACTGGTCACTTATTTTCTTAGAAAATTGTCCATTTGATTGGGATTTTCAAAGGTTTTAGCATAGAGTTATAAAATATTCTTTACTTCCTCAAATCTCTAACTCTATAATTATACCCAACTTTTTCATTTCTAAAAACATATAATAGTTTTTCTTTTTCTTGTTCTCAGCTGGATTTCCAGGTCTGTGACTGTTTTAACTCACATATGTTACACAGTATGTAAAAGTTATTAACTACAATAGAATGAGGAGTCCACAACATGATGTGGGAAACTCCATCAGAGTTATACAGTCAGTAAAATTATATCCTATGAATGTATAGATTCATTCTAGAAATATTTTTGAGTTGGCTCTATATCCAGACCTTTGGAAGAGAAAGGCAGAAAAACGAAAATCTTAATGTGTATAGCACTTTGTAGTTTATGCAATGAACATTCTAATTATTTTCTTTAATTATCTTAACACCATGAAAAACCATTTTCCTCAGTGTTTTACAAGGTAGAAACTTAGACTCAGAATGGTAAATTCCTTTGTAATATTATATCTAGTAAATGGCAAAGCCTATGCTTTTTTCTACCAATAACATTCTTCTTTCTATATAAGGGAGTATGTATATGCTGACTTTTGTGTGTGTGTTTGTGTGTGTGTGTGCGCACGCACATGTAGATGTTTGTAGTTAGTTATAGTTTTCTGATGTTTTTGCCATTAAAATATGGATTGGGATTATGGTTTATAGACTTACAGTAAGGATGAAAATAAAAGGTCTCTGATGCTATATAAAATAATTTTCATGTATTAGACTGTCCTGAAATTTCTACTGTTTTTATTTTTATTAATTACCTATTATAAAAAGCTTTTGAATATTAAGTTTCTAATTAAGTATAATGAAACTGTTATCAACTTGGAGTAATTTGAAATAATTATTTAAACCATTGTACATCTCTGCTTTTTATGTTTATTTCCCCATGGACCTGAATGGGGATATTTGTGAGTGAAATGAAAAGAACACAAATTATTTTGAAGCATGTTGGAGTAAAACATGATTTTGCTGACAGAGAACAGTGAGAAGGGAGAGACGGAAAGACATGTTTGATTTTTATCAGGTCCCTATGTACATTTATTCTTATAGAGTATTGGAAAATAGTGATCTTGGCACGTGACATGGTAGCATACATCCACAGGTGTGGTAGTGAATCAAAATTAAAAAGACCCTTTTTGAAAAATTACCTTTTAAAATGATACCACTCTTGTATCCTAAGGCACAGTTTGGTTTCCATGTTTGTATTCAGGTTGTTGCAGTTCAGAATTTCCACATATGACTAATTCAATAGCAATTTTAATTTATGAAAAATTGCTATAGGGCTTCCCTGGTGGCGCAGTGGTTGGCAGTCCGCCTGCCGATGCAGGGAACGCGGGTTCGTGCCCCGATCCGGGAGGATCCCACATGCCGCGGAGCGGCTGGGCCCGTGAGCCATGGCCGCTGAGCCTGTGCGTCCAGAGCCTGTGCTCCGCAACGGGAGAGGCCGCAACAGTGAGAGGCCCGCGTACCGCAAGAAAAATTTAAAAATTAAAAATAAATAAAAAAATTTTTTTAATTGCTATGTACCAGACAGATACTGCTCCCTATTCAGCCATCTCATAGAGAATTTTTTATGATATCACAAGACATCAAACACTAAAATCATTTTATTGTATTTTAGAAAAGACATAACATACTTGAATCTGTGAGTCAGAGAATACAGTTTGCAGAGAACAAAGCATTTTACAGAAATTCTCATATATTCTCTTTGCCAATCTAAGACTGTTTACAAAAGTAAAACACAAGATTCACATTGAGCCATGTACCTCTGGCTTATGTTTAGTTAACACAAAGAGAGCAAAGTGACCTAAAATTCTTTGTATTCCACACACAGACATCATTGAGGTCCTCTTAATTGAAAATCTTTGCTTGCTTTGTTTATAACTCTCCAGGACAGTACATAAGACTCACTCACTTATACATTCAGTAGCTAGAAGACAGTATATTATATGATCCTGCAAGGGGAGGTTGGTTTACATTGTGATAAGCATCAGACCACATTAGCTGTTCTCACTGATATGATTACTTTACATTAGACCAATAATAGGGAATAGTTGGCCTCACTAGCACCATGCCACAGTTGGAGTGATGATGATGGATGAAAGTTCTCAGAAACATTTGGTTAGGCAAATTTCTATTATAAACAGATTCCTAGAAATATACACACACATCACTTTAAAAAAAAATTCATATTTACTTAGTTCTGCTTGTTCTTTTTGACAATAACTCTACCAGCTGGCCTGTGGGAGATGTTTGCAAAAAATGCTTGCATTTCCCTTATGTCCCCTCCAAACCTTTGTTTCACCACAATAATGAAAGGAACAAATGTTCACATTTTCCAAAGTTTACCCTTTACAAGAAAAACACAAAAACTCATCTGAAATGAGTGGTCACTTGCTGGGAGGTAGCAAAATACAAACAGATGTTTAGCTTTTGTGAATTGACTTTTTTGTTTGTTTGTTTCTGGGCTTGATGCTACTTAGAAGACTGCATTTTGCATTTAGACATGGATTAAGTCCTAGCGTCAGAATTCTGTCATGAAAGGGATGATTAAACAGCCATGTCCTGGTTTATCCAAAAGGTAGTACACTTCCTGATGTTTGAGAGTTTAAGAGCAAAATGGTGTGTCCTCGCAAGTGGCTATAGAAAGAGCAGCCCTAGACAGGAGGCCTAGACCCTACCCCTTTGCCACCAACTCCTTGTGTGACCTTGAGTAGTCATCTTCCCTCTCTAGATCTTAGTTTCCTGTGTGTATTTGAAGAGATACCATCTAAGATTATGTAAATCTAAAGCTTCCGTTTGTGTCTTAATACTCATGGGGAAAATACTGACAGTTTAAAATTCATTAGAAGTAAAATCTTAATGCGTGAATTCATCTTCATTCTCTTTATCAATATGCACAACAGCTTTATTTGTACACTTTGCAAGAAGTTTTAAAAAGTCCCAGTGAAAGAGTTGATGCCCCTGGGAAAAAGAGGCATCTCAAGTGCTATAAGCAGAGGCTCTGGAGCCAGACTGCTGGGGTGAAAATCTCAGTCTCTTCTACTTACCAGCTGTGTGAGCTGGGGGAAGTCCCTTAAATTCTCCAGAAGCTCAAGACATCTCAGTTTCTTCAACTGTAAAGTGGATATAGTGATACTATCTATCACATGTGGTCATTGTGAGGATTAGATGAGATAATAATTACTACAAATACTCAGTTCTTAGATAGCTCTAATTTCTGCATAATATTATTTGATATGCCAAGAAATTAGAAATCATGTAGAGAATTATGAGGACAAGATATACTTCAAAGTTAAAGTGATAAGTAGTGCAATCATGTTAGGTACCCTGTCATCCAACAATAGTATCTTTGTACCATGATCTAATACTTCCGCCATTACTCTCTTACAGTATACATTACAATAAACATTTCTTTTGGACCTACTATGTGCCGTGTCCTAACCCACAATGATGATATATGCTATCTCTAACAAGAAGAGTTCAAAATATCGGAATTGTTCTGCTCACTCCAAAAGTTTGCTATTGCTCCCAGAGTAGTTCAACATGCAACCCAGTAATATTTATTGAGCTTTTATCTATGACTTAATCTTCATTTGACACCAGGAACTGTAATACTACTGATTAAACCTCAATTAACAAGTGGGTCAGCAAAGCAAAATAATTGAATTTTATAATTTATATTTTTATAATTAACATATATTAAATGTACTGAATATTAATCAGGATGCGCTGTTAGTTTTACTCCAGAGTTAATCAGCTGATCACAATAAAGATACACAGGTAATACTTTCCCCATATATCAGTAATAGCCAGTTAAAAATATACGTTAAAAATTCCATTTATAATAACACCCTAAACTCTAAAGTTTAATAAGTAACAAATAAGCTTAAAAATGAATGTGTGAGGCCTACATGAAGAAAGCTATAAAACTATATTGAAGTCATCAAGGAAACTTGAATAAAAGGAGCAACATATTATGGTATTGAATTAGAGGTCTCAATATTTTAATGCTGTTTATTTCCCTCCAAAGTAATTAGTAAATTTATTGAAGTTCCAAACAAAACCATAACAGCCGTTTCTAAACTTGACAGTTGAATTCGACAGTTGAATTCAGAAGATCATCTGGAAGAACAAATGTGTGAGAAGTGACAAGAATTATATTTCTCATGTTATTTCTCTCTGTCTCTGTGTCTCTGTCTGTCTCTGTCTTTCTCTTTCTCTCTCTCTCCCTCTCTCTCTCTCTCTATATATATATGTGTGTGTGTGTGTGTGTGTGTGTGTGTGTGTGTGTGTGTGTGTGTGTGTGTGTGTATAGATATATAAATATATCTCCTAGTGGTTCTGTTTCTCTGGTGAACCCTGTCTAATACAGGGGCCTAGACTGTTATCACAACTGTCCTCATGACACAGTCACATTGTTTTCTCTGCTTAAAAAAAAAGAGAGAGAGAGAAACAATAGGTAAGATATGGATGTATTTGCAGCTGGTGCTGAATGGTAGGCAAGGATGCACTTTGTTCAAAGATGGGTGAAAACCTTCTCTTTCCAAGTACCTAGAAAAGAGCTGCATATAAACTTGCTTACTTGTTGCTTTTCGTTTTCAATTACTTTGTAAGAGAGGTAAAAACGAAAATTCATCCCGGCATTTTAATCATCTCTCTGTATTTAATCATCTCTCTGTAAGTATTTAAAACTTATTTTATAGATTTGGTACCTCATTTAATTAACCTTTTTTTTTTTGACTTGTCACTGAACAGACTATATGGCTCTTTTTTTTATCAAATACATTTTTTATTCCTAAGGTATTACTGCATTAGGGATTAATTAAAGACAACGAAAAACAACAATGATAACAACAATAATAATGGGAGGAAATACAATGTCAGGGTACTTGAAATGAGCACGGGCCCCTTTCCATACATATCTATCTCATATAGAACCCTGTATATATAACTTACCTTACTTAAACATATTATCGCATATATCTCGTAGATACAACCTACATTTTTTTAATACAACAGGTTTTTATTATCTATTTTATACATATTACTGTATATAGGTCAATCCCAATCTCCCAATTCATCCCACCACCACCTCCCCTGGCTTTCTCCCTTTGGTGTCCATACGTTGGTTCTCTACACCTGTCTCTATTTCTGCCTTGCAGACCGGTTCATCTGTACCATTTTTCTAGATTCCACATCTATGTGTTAATATACGATATTTGTTTTTCTCTTTCTGACTTACTTCACTCTGTATGACAGTCTCTAAGTCCATCCACGTCTCTACATATGACCCAATTTTGTTCCCTTTTATGGCTGAGTAATATTCCATTGCATATATGTACCACATCTTTCTCCATTCAATTGTCCATGGGCATTTAGGTTGCTTCCATGACCTGGCTATTGTAAATAGTGCTGCAGTGAACATTGCGGTGCATGTGTCTTTTGGAATTACAGTTTTCTCTGGGTATATGCCCAGTAATGGGATTGACGGGTCACATGATAATTCTGTTTTTAGATTTTTAAGGAACCTCCATACTGTTCTCCATACTGGCTGTATCAATTTACATTCCCACCAACACTGCAAGAGGGTTCCCTTTTCTCCACACCCTCTCCAGCATTTGTTGTTTGTAGATTTTCTGATAATGCCCATTCTAACTGGTGTGAGGTGATACCTCACTGCAGTTTTGATTTGCATTTCTCTAATAATTAGTGATGTTGAGCAGCTTTTCATGTGTCTCTTGGCCATCTGTATATCTTCTTGGGAGAAATGTCTATATAGGTCTTCTGCCCATGTTTTGATTGGGTTGTTTGTTTTTTAATATTGAGCTTCATGAGCTATTTACATATTTTGGAGATTAATCCAATGTCCGTTGATTCATTTGCAAATATTTTCTTCCATTCTGAGGGTTGTCTTTTGGCCTTGTTTATGGTTTCCTTTGCTGTGCAAAAGCTTTTAAGTTTCATTAGGTCCCATTTGTCTATTTTTGTTTTTATTTCCATTACTCTAGGAGGTGGGTCAAAAAAGATACTGCTGTGATTTATGTCAAAGAATGTTCTTCCAATGTTTTCCTCTAAGAGTTTTATAGTGTCCAGTCATACATTCAGGTCTTTAATCCATTTTGAGTTTATTTTTGTGTATGGTATTAGGAGTGCTCTAATTTCATTCTTTTATATGTAGCTGTCGAGTTTTCCCAGCACCACTTAATGAAGAGACTGTCTTTTCTCCATGGTATATCCTTGCCTCCTTTGTCATAGATTAGGTGACCGTAGGTGCCTGAGTTTATCTCTGGGCTTTCTATCCTGTTCCATTGATCTGTATTTCTGTTTTTGAGTCAGTACCATATTGTCTTGATTACTGTAGTTTGTAGTATACTCTGAAGTCAGGGAGCCTGATTCCTCCAGCTCCATTTTTGTCCCTGAAGATTGCTTTGGCTCTTCTGGGTCTTTTGTGTCTCCATACAAATTTTAAGATTTTTTTGTTCTAGTTCTGTAAAAAATGCCATTGGTAATTTGGTAGGGGTAGCATTGACTCAGTAGATTGCTCTGGGTAGTAGAGTCATTTTCACAGTATTGATTCTTCCAGTCCAAGAACATGGCATATCTCTCCATCTGTTTGTGTCATCTTTAATTTCTTTCACCAGTGTCTTATAGTTTTCTGAGTACAGGTCTTTTACCTCCTTAGGTAGATTTATTCCTTGGTATTTAATTCTTTTTGTTGCAATGGTGAATGAGATTGTTTCCTTAAATTCTCCTCCTGATCTTTTGTTGTTAGTGTATAGCAGTGCAAGTGATTTCGGTGCATTAATTTTATATCCCGCAACTTTACCAAATTCATTGATCAGCTCTAGTAAATTTCTGGTGGCATCTTTAGGATTCTCTATGTATAGTATCATGTCATCTGCAAACAGTGACAGTTTTACTACTTCTTTTCCAATTTGTATTCCTTTTATTTCTTTTTCTTCCCTGATTTACGTGGCTAGGACTTCCAAAACTATGTTGAATAAGAGTGGCAAGAGTGGATATCCTTGTCTTGTTCCTGATCCTAGAGGAAATGTTTCCAGTTTTACACCATTGAGAATGATTTTTGCTGTGGGTTTGTTGTATATGGCCTTTATTATGTTGAGGTAGGTTCCCTCTGTGCCCACTTTCTGGAGAGTTTTACCATAAATTGGTGTTGAATTTTGTCAAAAGCTTTTTCTGTATCTTTTGAGATGATCATAGGATTTTCTCCTTCAATTTGTTTATATGGTGTATCACATTGATTGATTTGCATATATTGAAGAAGACTTGCACCCCTGGGATAAATCCCACTTGATCGTGCTGTATGATGCTTTTAATGTGTTGTTGGGTTCGGTTTTCTAGTATTTTGTTGAAGATTTTTGCATCTATACTCATCAGTGATACTGGTCTGTAATTTCCTTTGTTTGTAGTATCTTTCTCTGGTTTTAGTATCAGGGTGATGGTGGCCTCATAGAATGAGTTTGGGAGTGTTCCTTCCTCTGCAAATTTTTGGAAGAGTTTAAGACAGATGGGTTTTAGCTCTCCCCTAAATGTTTGATAGAATTCACCTGTGTAGCCATCTGTTCCTGGACTTTTGTTTGTTGGAAGATTTTTAATCACAGTTTCAATTCCATTACTTGTGATTGGTCTCTTCATATTTTCTATCTCTTCCTGGTTCAGTCTTGGAAGGTTATACCTTTCTAAGAATTTGTCCATTTCTTCCAGGTTGTCCACTTTATTGGCATAAAGTTGCTGGTAGTAGTCTCTTAGGATGCTTTGTATTTCTGCGGTGTCTGTTGTAACTTCTCCTTTTTCATTTCTAATTTTATTGATTTGAGTCCTCTCCCTCTTTTTCTTGATGTGTCTGGCTAAAGGTTTATCAATTTTGTTTATCTTCTCAAAGAACCAGCTTTTAGTTTTATTGATCTTTGCTATTGTTTTCTTTGTTTCTATTTCATTTATTTCTGCTCGGATCTTTATGATTTCTTTCCTTCCACTAACTTTGGGTTTTGTTTGTTCTTCTTTCTCTAGTTCCTTTAGGTGTAAGGTTAGATTTTTATTTCAGATTTTTCTTGTTTCTTGAGGTAGGATTGTATTGCTCTAAACTTCCCTCTAAGAACTGCTTTTGCCGCATCCCATAGGTTTTGGATCGTCATGTTTTCATTGTCATTTGTCTCCAGGTATTTTCTGATTTCCTCTTTGATTATTTCAGTGATCTCTTGGTTATTTAGTAACGTATTTTTTAGCCTCCATGTCTTTGTGTTTTTTATGGTTTACTTCCCTGTATTGATTTCTAATCTCATAGTGTTGTGGTCAGAAAAGATGCTTGATCTGATTTTAATTTTATTAAATTTACTGAGGCTTGATTTGTGACCCAAGATGTGATCTATCCCAGAGGATGTTCCATGTGCTGTTGAGAAGAAATTGTAATCTGTTGTTTTCGGATGGAATGTCCTATAAATATCAATCACATCTATCTGGTCTGTTGTGTCATTTAAAGCTTGTGTTTCCTTATTAATTTTCTGTTTGGATGATCTGTCCATTGGTGTTAGTGAGGTGTTAAAGTCCCCCACTATTATTGTGTTACTGTCGATTTCCTCTTTTATAGCTGTTAGCATTTGCCTTATGTATTGAGGTGCTCCTGTGTTGGGTGCATATATATTTATAATTGTTATATCTTCTTCTTGGATTGATCCCTTGATCATTATGTAGTGTCCTTCTTTTTCTCTTGTAACATTCTTTATTTTAAAGTCTATTTTATCTGATATGAGTGTTGCTACTCCAGCTTTCTTTTGATTTCCATTTGCGTGGAATATCTTTTTCCATCCCCTCGCTTTCAGTCTGTATGTGTCCCTAGGTCTGAAGTGGAGTCTTGTAGACAGCATATATATGGGTCTTGTTTTTGTTTCCATTCAGTGAGCCTGTGTCTTTTGATTGGAGCATTTAATCCATTCACATTTAAGGTAATTATTGGTATGTATGTTCATGTTACCATTTTCTTAATTGTTTTGGGTTTGTTTTTGTAGGTCCTTTTCTTCTCTTGTGTTCTCCACTTAGAGAAGTTCCTTTAGCATTTGTTTTAGAGCTGATTTGGTGCCGTTGAATTCTCTTAGCTTTTGGTTGTCTGCAAACCTTTTTATTTCCCCGTCGAATCTGAATTAGATCCTTGCCGGGTAGAGTAATCTTGGTTGTAGGTTCTTCCCTTTCATCATTTTAAATATATGGTGCCACTCCCTTCTGGCTTGTAGAGTTTCTGCTGAGAAATCAGCTGTTAACCTTATGCGAGTTCCCTTGTATGTTGTCATTTTTCCCATGTTGCTTTTAATAATTTTTCTTTGTCTTTAATTTTGGTCAATTTGATTACTGTGTGTCTTGGCATGTTTCTCCTTGGGTTTATCCTGCCTAGGACTCTGTGCACTTCCTGGACTTGGGTGGCTATTTCCTTTCCCATGTTAGGGAAGTTTTTGACTGTAATCTCTTCAGATAGTTTCTGGGGTCCTTTTTCTCTCTCTACTCCTTCTGGGACCCCTATAATGCAAATGTTGGTGCATTTAATGTTGTCCCAGAAGTCTCTTAGCCTGTCTTCATCTCTTTTCATTCTTTTTTCTTTATTCTGTTCTGCAGCAGTGAATTCCACCATTCTGTCTTCCAGGTCACTTATCCGTTCTCCTGCCTCAGTTATTCTACTATTGATTCCTTCTAGTGTATTTTTTATTTCAGTTATTGTATTGTTCATCTCTGTTTGTTTGTTCTTTTATTCTTGTAGGTGTTTGTTCTTTAATTCTTCTAGGTCTTTGTTAAACATTTCTTGCATCTTCTTGATCCTTGCCTTCATTCTTTTTCTGAGGTCCTGGATCACCTTCACTATCATTATTCTGAGTTCTTTTTCTGGAAGGTTGCCCATCTCCACTGCATTTAGTAGTTTTTCTCGGCTTTTATCTCTTCCTTCATCTCTTACATAGTCCTCTGCCTTTTCATTTTGTCTTTCTGTGAATGTGGTTTTCATTGCACAGGCTGCAGGATTGTAGTTCTTCTTGCTTCTGCTGTCTGCCCTCTGGTGGATGAGGCTATCTAAGAAGCTTCAGCTACATGGCTCTTACCTTGTCTTCCTCTTGTGCCTCAGCTCCGAGATTCCAGGCAGTAATCAGAGTAAATCCTCTTATCCCTGATGTCTCCTAGTAGGCAGCAGAGTCACCAGGTGTGTCAGTACTGCCATTTCTTTCACTGCACAGCAGTGAAGCACTGTAAGCTCACTTTTCACAAAATCTGTAATAGGCTGTATGCTTTGTTGTGTACTGTACCTGTAGATTTACTATCAGGCCTCTCATGGGAGAGTTCTCTTCAGTTTTGGCATAAACTGATAGTGAAAGTGTAAATCTCAGTCCAAACATTCAAGTGTGCAAGAAAAATTACCTTTATTATTTCTCTTAAATCAGTTTAATGCTGACATTGAGGCCACACATTTCTGGGTTGCTGTGAAATTCCGTCTTAATTATTATTGCTCTCCCCTTTTTAGAATAATAGGAGAATCTGTGCGACTTTAGAATTTTCTTAGAAAAATAATAATTATAACCACCACTACCGCACAATTCACATATATATAACTAGTGATTTGTGCCAGGAAATGTTGCATGTGGTTTTTATATATTAATATGATTGATTTTATCTCAGGTATGTTAGACTATGTTATGGGCTGTGTTGTGTCCCCTACCCATCCCCCCAAATTCCTATGTTGAAGCCCTAACCTCTGGTACCTCAGAATATGACTGTATTTGGAGATAGCACCTCTAAAGTGTTAATTAAGATAAAATGAGCTGACAAAGCTGGGCCCTACTCCAATATGACTGGTGCCCTTATAAGAAGAGACGATAAGGACACAGACACACACAGAGGGAAGACTGTGTGAAGACTGAGAGAGAAGATGGTCATCAAAACACCAAGGAGAGAGGCCTCAGAAGAAACCAACCCTACTAACACCTTGATCTGGACTTCTAGTCTCCAGAACTGTGAGAAATAACTTTCTGTAATTTAAGCCTCCCAGTCTGTGGTACTCTGTTACAGCAGCCCCAGCAAACAGGCTTCAAAGCCTATGCACCTTCCATTTAGTACTCTTAACCCTATTCTCACCCCTCCTTTTTTCTAATAAAAACCCTTATAATTTATTTTAATAATAGTGATAAAGATTCAAAGAGATTTTTTGCATTATTTTAAAAAATAAAGTATTTTGGAGTAATTTTAGATTTACAGAAAGTAATACAAAAAACAGAACAGTTTCCTTATACCATGCACTCCTAATGTTAATATCTTACATTATTATGGTACATTTGTAAAAACTAAGGCACCAGCATTACTACTCACTAAACTTCCAGAAGTCATTTTTATTTCACCAGTTCTTCCACTAATATCCTTTTTTTCTGTTCCAGGATTCAATCAAGGATAGCACATTTCATTTAGTCATCATATCTCCTTAGGCTTCTTTTGGCTGTGACAGTTTCTCAATCTTTCCTTAGTTTTCCTGATATTGACTTTTTTTAAAAGGACTGGTCAACTATTTTTAGAATGTCCTTCTGTTGGAATTTCTCTGATGTTTTTCTTATGGTTAGACAGAAGTTAGGGGTTTTTAGAAGAATACCACAAAGTTAAAATGCCCTTTCCATCACATCATATCAGGGGGTACATGATATCAACATGACTCATCACTGGTGATGTTTTCCTTGATCATTTGCCTAAGATAGTTCCAATGGACTGAATGTTTCTGCTCCACAAAATTTATATGTTGAAATCCTGATTCCCAATTTGATGGTATTATGAGGTGTAGCCTTTGGAAGGTGATTAGGTCATAAGTGTGGAGCCTTCCTGAATAGGATTAGTGCCCTTACACAAGGGATCCCAGAAAGCTCTTTTGCCTTCTTTCCTTCACGTGAGGACACAAAAAGAAGTTGGCAGTCTGAAACCCAGAAGAGGGCCCTCACCGGAACCCGACCATACTTGCACTCTGATCTTGGACTTCTAACCTCCAGAACTGTGAGAAATAGATTTCTGTCATTTGTGAGTCAACTCTGTTATGATGGTACTTTGTTACAGCAGCCAAAACTGAATAAGGCAGTAGTCTTTGCCAGGTTTCTCCATTATAAAGTTACCATTTTCCCCTTTCTATACTCTGTTCTTTGAGAGGGAGTCACTGAATTCAGCTCATACTCAATAGAGGTTGGGGATTAAAATCCACCTCCAGGAGGGAATAGCATCTGCATTTATCATTTGGGCCAACTTTCCATTGAACACCTCTCTGCTCTCATATTTTCCCTAGAGTCTATCACCCTCTTGCTTCTTTTACTGGCCTAACTTCTGTGGACCATACTTCAGGTCGTTTCCTCATCAAAAGCCACCTACATCATCATTATCTTAACACGTTTCTCTATGTTATGTGAAAGCTAAATAATATGACATTAATGGTGATTGACTTTGTTAGCCTGATCACACCACACTTGAATTTCAGAAGACTTAGGATACCATTTTACAAACAAAATGAGCGGCTCTAATAATAGGCCTTTCAATCACAATGACAGGAAAACGAGCTGGCTCCAGGTAGCAAAACATTTATTTTCTCTATCATTTAGGAATCTTTGAAAATTTGAGAATTATCTTACATTTTCTCTAGTAAGATGTTGTTACATGAGGTAGTTTGTTTCCTAAAAGAAAGAAAATCATCATTTGTATCAGTCACTTTACATTTATGATTTTTGTCATCTTTTCCTAAAAGAATAGGCTTATTCCTTCATTCTGCTTTGTGAAACTTACTGTTAGCTTAGATGAATGTGAAAACCTTCAACAGGGGCTTCCCTGGTGGCACAGTGGTTGAGAGTCCGCCTGCCGATGCAGGGGACACGGGTTCGTGCCGCGGTCCGGGAAGATCCCACATGCCGCAGAGCGGCTGGGCCCGTGAGCCATGGTCGCTAAGCCTGTGCATCTGGAGTCTGTGCTCCACAACGGGAGAGGCCACAACAGTGAGAGGCCCGCATACCGCAAAAAAAAAAAAAAAAAAAAAAAAACCTTCAACAGGATGCAGTATATAAGTTATATCATACTTTTAATGATATAGCCCTTGATTGAAAGTTTAATCTGTAGATACAGGTGATGTGCAGTTCATTGTATGTTCTGCTCAGCAAATTTTCAAAGATACCTTAAGGTATTGCTGATTGACAAATGAGGTGTTATTTCTTTGAAGGAGAAAGCAGTATTAGACTGTTGTTAATGTCAGAACAGTGATGGACTATTGTAATTGCATATATAAAGACATACCTGATAACAAGAAATAGCTGAGAGAAGATGGGGTTGAACCATTTACAAGTATATATAAAGCTATCTGGATGGTTCAGGCATGTTTTTAAAGGTGAGTCCCCTCTTTCTGTGATTTTTGGGAACAAAAAGTTTGCAAGGTTATGAATTAACCTTTCCAATCTGTCAGTACTGTATCACAGAGAGATTTGAAAGGCTCAAAGCAATATTTCACTCTCAGTTGAAAATCACATAAAGGGCACATTCCCCTGCTTCTGTTTCTTATGTGGTCAGTGCAGCAGTAGAATGTGGCACACTGTTTTTTTTGTTTTGTTTTGTTTTGTTTTTGCGGTACGCGGGCCTCTCACTGTTGTGGCCTCTTCCGTTGCGGAGCACAGGCTCCGGATGCGCAGGCTCAGCGGCCATGGCTCACGGGCCCAGCCACTCCGCGGCATGTGGGATCTTCCCGGACAGGGGCACGAACCTGTGTCCCCTACATCGGCAGGCAGACTCTCAACCACTGCGCCACCAGGGAAGCCCTGGCACACTGTTTTTATGGTACATTTTCAAGTTGTTTGTTGATGAAAAACAAGTTAGAATTTGGAAGTTAGAACTATAAAAGTGTCCAGGTGTTTCTATAAAGGAACTCATGAACTGATAGGATATAAATGATATTATTTTACAATCATAGTAAAACTATTCCATGGTCTTCTTAAATCAGTTTAAAGAGGGCATTTTTAAATTTTCAACACCTAAAGCCTATCTTCTCCCCTCAATGCCCTATTTTTGTCTCTCTATATTTGTCTCATTCATTGATCCATTGATTCATTCAGCAAATATATATTGAGCACCAATGATACTCCAGGTACTATGCCAGATCTTGGAGATTCAGCAGTGAATATGATAGATACAGCCTCGTTCCTAATGGAGATGTGACTAGCATTAATTAAACAATCAAAAGAATGAGTATAAAATGACAACAAAGGCAAGTGGCATGATAGCAAGTGACATGGGGTTAGGAGAGCTTATAACAGGATAATTTGACCTAGAGTCTTAGTAAGCAGTCTCAGAAACAATTCGCTCTCAATGCTTAAGGGCCCTCAAAGCAAATGTCACTTTATAAGAAGATTGTTTTTCATCGTCAGAACTTTCTTTGAATTAGGTGAAGATTGCATTCCTTTTACATAAAACTGGTTTGTACACATAAATTATAATATAGAAGTTTGAATTCAGGTGTTAATTCCATGTTTGAAATAAAGATGTACGATTACTTTAAAAAATCATTTTATTGAAGTATACATACAGAAAAATGCACATATAATCATATATCTCAAAGAACTGTCAAAAAGCAAATGCATCCATTTAACCAGCATTCAGGTCAAGAAGTAGAACATTACCAGTTCCCCAGAAGCCCCTCTCATGCAGCCTCTGGCTATGTGTTTTCAAAACAGATTGATGGGTACTTGTGCCTGGGAAACTCAGCCCACAGATGTCTGATCACTCTAAGTGTACCTTGGCAATGCAATCCCTGCTTACCTGATCATTCCTGATAAGAGTCAGGATGACACTAAATTGGTTCCATAAGAGGCAGGCCTGATGGACATCTATCTGGGGTAACCTAAAGCAGCCCTCAGACCAACCAATGGCCATTTCTCCTGAGTAAACAAGGAAAGACTCTGTTTCCTTGAGAAACCATGCACTGTCAGGCTGGCTGTATCACCTACTTTCTTGGCTGTAAGTGTGCATCAAACTCTACCTGGAGTGGGAACTATTTGTAATCCTTAACTCCTCTATTTGTCTAAGGAGCCTCCTCTCTTTTCTTCATGGGACTTTGGGAAGTTGGAGGCAACATCTGAGTATGGACAATCTTTATCCACTCCCCATGATTCTGTTCTCTGTCTGAAGTCCTATTCATTATAAGGAAAACAGTGTGTTCCTAGCTCCACCAGTCCAACTGGAAAATTATTTTTAAGCGGTCTAATACACCTAGACAGCTATGTCAGGGAAGAATTCTTAGGATATAAACCTTAGCTGAGATCTGAAGGATCAGCAAGAGTTAGGGAGACAAAAAGGATGGAAGGAGCGTTCCATGCAGAAGGAATAGTCAAAGCAAAAGCCTTATGGCAGGAGGAAGAAGAGCGCATAAACAGAGATTAGGGGGAAAAATGATATGAGATAAAACTGGAAAGAGAGGTCAAGCCTGGGCTTTGTAAGGCCTTGCAGGCCATGTTATGATTTTTCCCCTTTATGTGAAATGTAATGGAAGCCTTCTCTAATTGGAGAAAGAACATTTGTGTAAAATGAACAGCTTTGTATTTTGAAAAGATCAATCTAGCTGAAGTGTGGAGAAGAGAATGTTGGGGCTTGAGTGTAGAAACACCTATCATAGCTAACAAGTATTGAGAACTTACTGAGTAATTTACATATATTAACTCATTTAACCCTCCCCTCCCCCAATAAGAATAGAGTCTATTCTTATTTTCATTCCACAGATATGATCACACGCTGGTAATAAGTAGCAAAGCCAGCATTTGAACCCAGGTGGGCTGGCTTCAGAATTCATGCATCTAAATGCTAGGCAGGACTGTCTTTTGTTAGTTTAGAGGCTTATTTCATAAGAGATGATGGTTACCTGGATTTAAAAGATGATGGTGGAGACAGAAAGAAGTGGACCAATTTGAAAGCCCGTGGGAAGATAAAAATGACAGAATACTATGACAGGTTGAGTAGGGGGAAGTTAAAAGTGCTAAAGATGATTCCTTATGTTTCGAATATGTAACTGGATCTGTGGTAGTATCATTCACCAAAACAGGCAATACCAGACAAGAGCCAGCTTTGGAGGAGAGAATTATTTTGTTCTGGAATGTATTGAGTTTGAGAGATTTATGAAACAATAAGCAGGAAAGTGATGTCATATGAACAGTATTCTGTACTCTTACCTGGGCCTAGCACTCAGAGACTGGATATATTAGTGTGTGAACATTCAGTGTAAAAATAATGATTACCTCGGTCTGAGACTTCAAGAACTGCAATATTGAGGGTTCAGGTAGAAGAGGATGAACCTGAAAAAGAGGTAGAGAAGTAGCCAGTGAAGTAAGAACAGGCGAGGTGAGAAAAGGAGAACAGGAGCGCCTCATAAGTCCCAGAAGTTGGGGTCTAAGTGTTACAAATATTAGTAAGTGATTTTTTTAAATATGACTTTAAAAGATCTTGATCGTCTATGATAACTGTTTAGTGAGGTGATGGAGCTGCAAGCTTGGCAGGAAAAGCTTAGGAGTAAATAAGAATTGAGGAAATGGAGCCAGGGATAACCTGCAGCCTTAAGAGAAGTTTGTCTGTGAAGGGAAGAAGAGATATTGGGAGGTACTGAAGGATGATGGGAAATTGGTTTTATAGTTGTTGTTTTAATGAGAGATACTTGGTTAGGCTTGACAGCCTAACAAGAGGGAGAATTTGAATAGACATTGCTTCCTTTTTCTGTTTTACCCCCACGTGAGTCCCATTTCTTTCCCT